>NC_070580.1:15348201-15654868 GCF_027409825.1 Scomber japonicus
ACACCATACCACGCATTGACCTTGTATTAGAGTGCCATGCCACATACCAAAGAAACCAGACACATACATAGACAAACAGGTAGTTAATTATACTCACACTCGACTAAATCAGCCTCTCAGGATGGTGTCATGGGGGAAATAAGCAGCCAAGCCTACAGCCAATCCAAAATTAAAAATAATGAATGATAGATTGTATGACAAAGCATACACACATTGTCCGACCCCAGAACTAGAAGTGAAGAATATTGTCGTAAACTCTCCTCAACTTATACTTTCTTTTTTTTATGTTTTATTAATAGCCATTGAATTCTGTGTGCCAAGCTAAGAGACGACGTGCCTTTGAAAATCTTCAGCTTTTGGGTTTTCTTGTAACAGTAATCCTGCATATTATCGAAGAGATACTCCTTTCCAACACACAACATTTTTACTCTTCAGAGTGTAACACCAGGGTTTTGGATTTTTCTCTTCATTTAAAAAAACATTTGCTCGTCTGTTATTTTTCAAATGGTTACTGTTGACAAGGGGATGTTGGGACCTGATGCCTTATTTTATTTATGCACACGGTTATTTGCTGGTAGACGGCTCTGTTTAACACAATAGATTTTTGTTTAATAAAGAGGAATTTCATTGGTCACCTGACAACAAAGAGGTTTACCAGGAACACACTGTTGTGCTAGATGATATTTTCATGTCCATCTTCATCTCAGGTAGGACTTAATATAAAGTATAAGCTCGTAGGAGCTTATGTTTAAGTGCCTGTAGGTAAAGACCAACAATCTTACAGCATGTCAAACTGACACCATATTTAAAAAAACAAAAAGTGATACACTGGGTCTACAAAGTGGTGAATTATCACCACTATCTAATCAGGTGCTCTCCAGGATGTGCCAGAAAGTTTGCCCTTGTAACATATTCAAGCACAAAAATGTAAGGAAATATAGTTTTAGACGGATGCCTTAATGAGTTTCTCCCCTGGAGAACTGCCAAACATCCAGCCACACCTTATTGGTCATATATACCAGCCAGTTTAAGGGTTGTGCCTTTTGAATTATCTGACTTTCCAAACAAATACTGAGTTGCTGCTTTATTCAGCTGAATTCATTCAACTTTAATTAAGTCTTCTCTTCTGAATAGTCACACTGATGTGTCCCAATTCATCAATACAAATACACATGTGTGCTGTTTTAGTTTTATTATCCTTTTAATAATAGCTTGTTTTGTTTTGTTTTTTTTGCAAATTATTATATGTAGAACTAATCTTAGGGGATGTTAAGTTTTTTGTGATTGTGCTCATTGCCTTCCAGCATCATGGGTGTTGGGAGTGTGGAAAAAACTGAATTGGGCAATGACAGTATGAGATGTACTATGTCAACACTGAATGATTGCATACCCTGCTGTGTTGTTTGGGATTACTTTGTCCTTGTACATTAATGTTACTCTTTCTGGAATTTCTTATGTTCTTTGATTACTGCAAGCTAACAGTTGTTTGTTATTTGGCCTTGAAATGCATGTATGATACTATCACTTGCTATGGTAATGAAATCAAACACTAACACAAATATGGTCTCTTTATACATTTTTATGTTATATATATATATATAGATGTAGTTAAAATGTAGCCATTTGGGAAATTGCCAAATGTTTTCAAAGGCCACAGAAAATGATTTTACAAGTCAGCCTTTTATCACAGCTGTGTGGAGTTAACATCATCCTCTGCTGTCTACACCAGAAATGTGAGACTCTGTAACTTTCACGCCTTCTTTATGTCTACCTACTGGAGGTGCTTTGGAAATAAGTGCAACTCTTCTCTTTTCACCAAATGCCTATTGCTTGAATAAAACAGACTGAATTTAAATCCCAGTGCCCTAAGTGAGTGTTTGTATCTGATCTCTAAAAGAATAAATGTCAAGTGAACTGAGTATTTCAGTCACACAGACAGTACTGGTCCTAATCAATCTTGAGTCTGGTAACTCCTAAACCAATTCAGGGAAATGATCTGGTGTTTCATCCACACTGCAATCACTGACACTTTTTAAGATTGTAACATTAGTAATTGCAAGCTATTTCAGTGCTTGGACAAAAGTGTTGTAGTTAACTTTTATAGACACCACTTGTTTACTTCAGTAGCTTTATCCTGTGAACCTGATAAACCAACCCCCAAGAGACCTAATCTTTACAAACTCTGCAACACTTACTACTGAACAAAAATATCGTTTTCTTAGCTATGATTATGTTGAGCTTTATGCTGAAGGCATTTGTAAAATTCCTGTACTCAGTGCTAGATTGACCCTTAAGGATTTCCTGGGTCCAAACCTTTGAATCTGCCCACTCAACTAAGTCGAGTTGATGATATCAGGCTTTTTTTTTTAGGGGGGGGGGTATCTAGTGTAAAAATGAGCTGTGGGACACATTATGAATGTGTTAGTGACTCTTTTGTAGTAACTTGATTGAACAGGTATTAATGTGAGAATATTGACAGTATAAGCACAAAATAAACTGAATTAATAAATATAATAATAATAATTTGTATCAGCTAAACACTCCCTATATCCCACCCCACCCAACTCCAAAAAGACTAGAGTGACTTTACGGCCCCTCCACAAGATAGAGTTTCAAGATTATATAATAACCACGCAAAACAAACAGCTAACATTACCACAGAGAACCTTGAGCCCTACAGTGTTTGACCACTTTGCACAGCTAGTACTTGAGCTTCTCGTACACTTTTACTACATTTCAAATGATATAAAAACTGTTTTTTGTATAGAACATCATTTTAGTCCAAATTCAAGAAACACAAAACATAAAAAGTGTGCGGATGCATGTGAACCTGTGTGCTGACTGGTGGTGTTGCATCTTATTCAGCAGCACTGATAATTGAATATCAAAAATTAAGAAAAGGTAAAAATCAAAACAGAACTTATGAACTGCTTTAACTGGATCGTACAGCGGCTCCGTTCATTCATTCAGTAGTAGTGAGGACTATGCAACGTTTAGTGAGTCGCTGCTCTAACAGGCTGCACCGGGATTGTTGTCCTCTCTGTTAGGTAACATGTATATCCACGTGAATCGCCTGTGCGCCATTGACAGACCGCTGTCCTGGACATGCCCACGTTTATGCCTCTGACCAATCACAAGATAGATGCAAATTTAGTCTATCCAATCACAGCTCAGCGGGCGGGGCTCTACTGCACCGGCCTCACGTTGCACAAATGTGTCAAGCGCTCTGAACTGGATGACGATTCAGCTACGTGACTAGGGCATAATTACACAAAAAATACATTTTAGTGCGGTCTGAGGAGCCGTTTAATGCAATTTAATTTGGGGATATTGAAGCTGAGACATACCTGGAATCGAAAAGGTAAATATTTCACCAGCAGTTCGAAGACTTGATGTGTCGTTTGCGATTTGGCATTGGAGCTAAGCTAGCTAACAACCTCGCCCTCAGTAGCGACCACTTAGAGTAGTGCATGTAAACAAATGAAATTTATTCGCGGTATTGTGGTATGAGTGGGTACTGTGTCTTTTTAGCCACATTTCACAACAGTCAACTGTTTCTAACTGTGAAAAGTTGTCAGTTGTGTCTATTACTGATATGTTAGACGAATAACATGTCTGCCATAAGTCAGAGAGCTGTAGTGACGCTGGGCTGAGCGACTTATTAAAACACTGCAAGTTAGCGGTTATTGATCTGACACTATATTCAGGCATACACCGCGCGCAGTTATACTGTGATGTTAGGAAGTACACTATCCAACAAGCTGCCAGCTAACATTATCTAGTAATAAAAGAGGAGTAAGCCTGTAGATCCACTTGAGGAATTGCATCTGTTCCATAAATTGCCAATGGCTACACTCAGTATTTATATTATAATATGTTACAAAATATTATTTGCTGCTGGCCAATTGTGGTTGTGTATATAATAATCTCATAATTGAATAGTAAATGTAGGTTGTGCTTTAGGTATCATTGCCATAGTAGCAGTGTCGATCGTCTAAAGTATAAGTTGGTGATTGGTCATTGAGGCTGTTGTCAGGTTACTGGGTTCATGTGGGGAGGGGGCGGTGAACTGTCAAATTAGTGTCAGGTTTGTTTTGAGTAGGAAGGGGTTGTGTGTGTTTTTTTGAAACCTGAAAAGGTTTTCCTTTTCCAGTGTATGAAAGCAGGTGTAACAGGTCAGCTATCACTGTTGACTTGAATAACTTTATTGGTTAGTTTGTCTGTGTGTGTGTTTATGACATTGTAGTGATTCACTGAAGTTTTTTTATATGTCCTATTTCAATATGTCGTCACGAGCTCTTGACACTACAACCGAGACCTCAACCCCATAAATATTTAATTTGTTGTCAGAGGTCAGTCAGTACATTGTCACCTAAAACTTCCTATAATAGTTGACCTTATATACTGTAGACAGACATATAGATATGATTGATTGATGCCCTTATGGGAAACTACAATAGTCACCACAGACTAACACATACAGCAGGGAACAAACCCTAACCTTATTGTGTAGATAGACCACATTACGTGTCATTATATAATATTGTGATTTCATAACCAAATGCTGTAGGCTTTGGGCTTTTACTTCAGCAAGTGTAGGGATTTTGTTCATATCTTATTGGTGTTGTGTATGTATGCAAGCATGGCTTGGTAGGCACTCATTCCACCGCACAGTTCAAATCACAAGACTCTGTCCTGTCTGAGAGGCTCATTGAGATAACAAGATCAGTTCTTTACTGGCTCACTATTTAAGTTGTTGCATCCATGTACAGTTTAAAGCAGACAGTATAAAAAGACAAAGCATTAATTGAACAGACGGAGAACACACAGTTAATTCATTTGATTGACTTGAGTACAGACATTGCATGGCTGTTCTTTGACTCTACACTTACTCAGGGCTTACTCAGTGTATATTGCCAGAAGTCAAAATAGGATTTTTTTTAGATACAGTTAAGAAATGTTTTCATTAGATTTTGATATAGAAATCATATTTTGTGTTGGCTTGACATTTGATAAGATAAACTGGCCTTAAATGCAGCAGTGGGTATTGTGTATTCCCATTCATAGCTAAGCTCACCACATGTCAAATAGAGCATGGCGATAATGAAATATTATTGCTTATCAACTTTCAAAGATGTTGTTTATTGATTTGCCAAATTATCACATCATTATTAGACACATTTTCTGTTGTCCAAAAGAATTAGGAAACTAATTAAAATTTAATAAAAATTGTGGAAGTTATTGTTTTGCACTTATTAAGGGTTTGCTCTCTTGTAATACTATACAGTGGAACAGTTTATTGCTTTGAAATACAGTGTGTTTAGTGAAGTTAGATGTTTTATCCAAGTGCCACACTGTGATGTAGATCAATAAATTAGAAAATGTTTGTATTTATAACATTTTTGGCTATATTGCCCATTCCTAAACCCAAATAAACTCTACTCCATCACACCTGTCACCTAAGAAAAGTTCATCAAAATGAACTTACAGGCAGGATAAAGGGCAGTCCTGCTCCATCAGATTTTTCCTTCTTATTATTGTTAAAAGTTCCTTTTAGCTATTTAATTTTGAATTTTGAATGTATAAATGGCTTCCATATGAAATTAAACAATTTAATTTCCAGAAAACATTAATAATAGTAAGATGTTCTTATTTGCATGTCTTTGTATGAAATGATCTATCAAACAGTGTGCCAATCACTAATTTAAACTCTCCTCTGAGAGGATAGGGAGTGGGAGTACAGAGTAGGTTCAGCACCTTGACCCATTATCGCCTTATCAGGTTTGTTTTTGTCCTGTATCGTTACAGCAAGACCAGAACATCACACCTCCACCACAGTGACCATGAGTTTGTGTCTGTGCATTTTGCTCACATAATACAGGTATAATTGAGCAAGCTGGTTATGTAATCCTGCAGTGTCGTCCCAATAAACGGCGCAGGATTTTTTCACTGGCTTCTGTTTGTGCTGCTCAGCATGTCTCCCTCTATCTTTCCCTCTCTCTCTCTCTCTCTCTGTTTCTCACCTGTCCAGTCTCACTGCTGTATATAGCTGCTGTTTTTGTTCTAATGGCCAAACTGCGACTGACTTGGGGGCAAGAGGAGGACAATCTCTTACAATAATAATTATTATGTGATTTGTTTTTATGAGCTGGACTTGGCAGTATTGATGGATGAAATGCGCCTAACATGTAAATTGTAGATGAGACTGACTCATTGCTCGGAAAGCAATGAGTCAGTTTGATGATAGTCAGATAGTCCAGTGAATTATGTAACAAGCCAGACTGTGTTTATTCACTTGCACTGCAAAAAATATTTTATTTGTTGATATTTGGCGTATATATAGTATCTTAAGAAGACTTTTTTTTTTTTTCTTTTTTTTTTTAAATGTCTCTGCAGCCTTTGCAGTTTTGGCATGTGTTATAGGTAGGGGTGTGACGATACACTCAGCTCACGAGATGAGACACGATATTGGGTTCACGAGATCAAGACGAGACAAGATTTTAACTATATTTTTAAGAAAACCAGTGAGGAAATACATGACTGTTCTTTTATTTGAAATTCACAAAATGGAAATTGAATTGAAATGTTTTAACTAATCATCTTGTAATGAATCACTTTAGTTCTACTTTCTAAATATATATTTATCATATGCAGTAGGCTATGCAGCACTGTAAAAGGTTTCTCCATATAGATATTTTATAGATGGATCATTTTGGTATTTATGGAAATAACAACCATAAATACAAAAGTTAGATACAATCACAAATACTAAAAAGTAAATTATAATGAGTAGAAACAATTCTAATATATATATATATATAAATTAAATAAAGAATCTAATTATCACAAATTATAGAACAACATATAAATGGTGTTATAATTTGTTAGTGTGACTCATTTTACTTTTGGCATCATTAGGCTTCCATAGATACTCCTCCTACTTCAGGCTCTTAGTGTAGAGACCTGAGGTCAATTTACCACTGTTCCTCTCCTCATCTCATACTTCTGACTGAGATCTTCTCAGCAGGTAGAAGCTGCAACAAGGTTAATGATCCACACGTAACATTATAAAAAGAAGACACGTGTAAATGAGCGAGGGATCATCTTTTTCCTTTTTTTTTTTTTTTTTGGTGTGCCCCTTAATTATAGCTTCGTGAGACAAAATTCACTTGACTCGTCACACCCCTAGCTATAGGTATTTGAAATTGGCTTTTATTTATCTGGTCTTAATAGATTTTTTTCACATTGCTTTGACTTTTCACATCAGTAAAATAGTTCCTAAGTGATGCCAGTAAGTCTGCACGCATAATACAGATGGGGACATTTGAAGACATTGAAACTGGTTCACCCCAATTGAATATTATAATCACTGAAGTTATTTGAGTTATCAGTTATACCTGTGCTCTTCCTGTTAAAATGTCTACTGCGAGAACAGTATACATACAGTAAAGTCTGTCAAACCGTATTCCGTACTTCTAAATGGTGTTAAAAGAAAAACCCCAAAAGACCTCACACAGAAAAAAAAAGAGTGAAAAAATGAGTAGAACTTTTTTCGAAAGATATTTGTTTTGCCTCTTTGTAAAGATAAAGTGTCACTAGCATTCATAAATCACAGTTTGTTTGAGGTCTGCAAGAACAGTGTACTATAAATTTAGTGCATAATGTATACACTCAGTGAGTAGTATGCAATTGTGAGACGGCACATGTGTCCGTCACATCATAAAACACAGGAAACCAAATGTAGAAGTATACATTCATTGATGTTGGAGTTAAGCAAGCTGCTGCTTTATCCTAACAATTTACAGTCCTAAGAATTTTAAACCTCTGTTAAGCCCATGTGCAACACTAAACCTTATCATGATGATTAAAGGGATAGTTCAGGTTTTTTGACATGAAGTTGTATGACATCCTCACCATCAGTGTGGTGCATCAGCAGTGGCTTTTACCCCACTGCGTTCTGTGAGCGGAGTTCTGGCCCGCTTTTGGTGTTGAAGAAAGTAGTTCCGGTTAGTTTCTGGGGTCACAAAGATAAAGCGTTTTGCTTCGAAAAACAATATGTGTTCAAAAGAGTAATACATTTGCATCACAAAATCGTTGTCTGTAAAAAAGTCAGACCTCACAATCACCTGGCACTATTTTCCCTCCCTTCGTATCACTGCGCGCTGCCGCCTGTTGACAGCTGGGCACCTTTCCATCAGCTGTTTCACGGTGTTGATGCATGACGCTGATGGTGAGGATGTCATACAACTTCATGTCAAAAAACCCGAACTATCACTTTAAGATATATTGTATTAATCATATTTTGCAGTCTCATAACACAAAACAAGCATGATATGTCTGAGGACTGGGAATCTCACTGGTGTCTGCATACCACTCAAACACAATATGAAACATAACAGGTAATTAAGATAAATTGTCCACAACTGCATTCATTAATTAAATAATTAATTTGAAAGCATCTTGTAGTCCCCTGCCTGTATGAGAATACCAATATGACGGGAGGTAGAGTGCTCTTCTGTGTTATTAATATCATGTCTCCAGCAGTGGAGAGCAGCAGCCTCTCCTCTGCACCGTTACCTCCGCTGTCCAAGACGCAGAGCGAACGTTTCTAAGGTGAAATACACTGAGTTATTTTCTTCACCTCAGAGTTGTGTAAGTATAAGTACTGCAGTGTGTGTTGGTCAGCCGCTGTAACGTTATTTAGTTCGGGTAATTATTTAGTAATTAAATCGAAAAATACCTGCAAGTGTCTTTTATGAATATGGACAACAAAATAGCACCTTATTCATTCCGTCAACATCACAATATTAATTATCATTAAGGAAATCAATTTTTAACATTTGTTAATTAATGCAGAATCATCTATGTCCTCATAACGGTGCATCTAGGAATCAGTCTTTTTCCTCTACCTCTAATGTGTCTGCAGGGGCTTGATTAGCTCCCTAACTGTGAACCACCATTATCCCATTCCAAACTGGACAGTGTTAAAACCACATGAGCTGTGTCATTACACATTTTCACAGGCATAGGACTCCCACAGCTAAGAAATGATCTGGTTGATTATCAGCAACTGCTGGTTCTTTCCTGCTCTTAATCCAGTTCTGACATTGTTTTTTATGATCTCTTTTTGTTTTCTTGTATTTCACAGTGCTGAAGGGAGACCCTAACATCCAACATTCAGCACTGATTGAATGAGAATTCATTTATCGTCACCACATGGAACCCATTCCCCTTGCTGAGCATATGAAGATCCTTACTGACCACTGTAATTGGACAAAATACTATTAATGTGTGACCAAAGTGCGGAGATGCCAGGTGGAGACAGCGGTCCAGATGGGGAGGAGCCTGCGTTACTGTTGGCCACACAGGGCCATGGGCAAGAGAGGGTGCCATCAGGGCAGCTGGAAGGAGGGGCACAGTCTGAGCACCTCAGGGGAGAGGAGAGCGGAGGTTCAGGTGGAGAGGTGGGGCAGGAAGACGAGGAGATGACGAGCGGTTCGCATGACCTCTCCTCCTCAGCCAATCATAGCCCTGGTAGCACCATAGGATCCACCTCAGTCTCCACCAAGAGGTATTTGCTTTTTCATACTCTTGATTCCACATGCCCTGACTTCTTGACCTATGTTGATGTTCGATCACAGCATACCATAGCACTTACTTTGAGGATTATGACATCATACTCTAATTCTGTCTAAATGCTGAGGTCTCAGTAAATCAATGATATCACTAAAAATTGATCCAAAGAGCGAGACACATGAGCAATCAGACAAACGTTTTCAGTTTAGTCAGACTGGCTATCACGTAATCTGGAGGTGAAACTGAAAGTGATTGAAGCTGTAATGTTGCTCATTGTCCAACAAATTCCACATAGCTCAAGGCACATATGGTAAGTCAAAGTACAACTTCATCATAGCTATTGGAACTGATGCCTGTGAAGTAGGCCTGCACGATTAATCGAATTTTCATCGTCATTGCGATGTGAACGTTCGCGATGAACCCATCGCAAAAGCTGGTCTGTAATGCGATAAATTGGCCACGCACACTTTTTTTTTTTCGTGGCGTCCAAAACATTTTGCCTTGTAACAGTAGACCAATAAAATTGATGAGTAGTTCACAGAGGTCCAATGAAATTGTGTGATAAATCAAGCACGCTTTATTATTGTAAATCAGTCATTTGTACTGACTCTCATCAACATGGAAAATACTCGAAGAAAATCATATGATGCGGCTGTTACGTACTTTATTATTTTTTCACTTTGCTTCATGGTTGATACACGTTGTCGTCCGACTCGTTCATAGGAGAGAACGGGAGAGTTCGCTCAGTAGGTAAGTTTTAATTCAAAGCAAGACGTACAATGACAGGTGCCAACGAGGTAGATTACTCCAGTAAAAGTAAGACTTAGTTTAATGACTTAGAAGTCGCCAAATGACTTACTTTAACGAATTTCGTTAGTTTATATAATGCAGATTTGTAAAATATTACTTTTATGAGGGTCACAGTCACAGACTGTAGAAACTTAGCATTTGATAATTGTGATAGCGGTGCAGCAGATGTATTGAAGTCCTTGCAGCACGCTGTATGCAAACTAATATTAAGCATATATCCTATTCATTACAATGTCCATGGACATAAATTGAGTTCTTTTGCCTTAATAATGATAAAATAATACACAATAAATGCGTGATGGCTGTCAGGCATTGCCAGACCAACCATAGCTAATATCTCATATTACAACGTGGGACACCTGAGGCTTAAAATCCGGCGCGGCTTGTACAAGTACAAAATTGATTTTCTTTCTAAAATTAGAGCATGCGGCTTTTAATCAGGTGCGCTCTGTAGTCCGGAATTTGCGGTAATTACAATCAGCTATTCAGTGTTTTAGAGTACCTAAAAGCAGGGAATCTTTTAAAGCTGAAAATCTGAAAGAGACAGGAACTGTATGCAAACTTTAAATATTTTCTTATTTATCGCAAGTCATATCGTCATCGCAATATTGAACAGTGTGATCGCACATCGCACATTTTGCTGATATCGTGCAGGCCTACTGTGAAGTAAACATCGCTAATAATTGGGATTCTTATCAGCATTGGCGATCTGCAATAATATAAAGTATACAGCATTTGTGCCGTATATGATATACAAAAAAAACCAATCAAAACCACTGACATATTCTCAGGTTTTAACATGCACCAAATCTACTGCATTGTCCTGACCTAATTAATGTAATTTTTATTTTATGTCTAATTGTGTGTTTAGCAGTGAGCATGTAAATGGTGGAAAGGAGCAGACTCACAGAGAGGTGATGACCACAGTGGCTGAGATGAAGAAGAGGCTTCCATCAGATAAACGCAGCCGTAGCAAAGCTAGCACTGTGGAGGCCTTACATTACGCACTTAACTGCGTCAAGCAAGTACAAGGTAACCTGGCTTAACACACAGACTGATGAACATGTTTTTTTTCATTGAAACAATTTTTTTTCTTTAACATTAAGAATAGCAGAATAGAATTTTTACTAAACTATCCTGATCATCCGGTGTCATTTCAAAGCAGCACTTGTGTTTGGTTTGTGTTGTCCTCTGTAGCCAATAGTGAGTACTACAAACTGCTGATGAAAAACGGCCAGGACGAGAGGAGAGATGCCACTGTCTGCACCCTGGAAGAGTTGGAGAGAGTCACCTCTGAACAAACCCTAACCCTTAAAAACACGGTAATACATCACACACACACACTTAAACAACACTACACATAGGAACTGATGTTATTATCATTCTTGCCCTAATTGTTGCATAAACTCAAGTTATGACAAGACGTAACTTAGTAGACAGTCTTAAAGCATTTAAAACAAACACACTTGCATACATGCATGCACATGTACATTAACTTTATTTGGTGGGCGTGTGAGTGTACGTGTGTTTACTGCCTTTGTGTGTGTGTGTGACTTGGCTTGCTTGTGTGTGTGTGTGTTTCTACATGTGCGTGCGTCCGTCTCCCTGTATCTGTGTGTAGGACTCGTTCATGGTGGTTTTCGCACTGTCGAGCGGCCGTGTGCTGTACGCGTCAGAGCAGGCTCCCAGCATCCTGTGCTGCAAGAGGAAGTTCCTGGAGTCGGCCAAGTTTGTGGAGCTGCTCTTTCACCAAGATGTAAATGTCTTCTATTCACACACGGCGCAGCCACATCTGCCACCCTGGAGCAACTCACACACAGGTGTGTTTGTACTGAATGTTCTGTTATTATTTTTTATTTTGTACATTTAAGGCCAGGATGAACCTTCAAGTTCAGTTTGTTATGTAGGTTACAGTTGTTGCTTTTATTTCATTTAGTTTTATTTCATGTTGGGTAATTATAGATTTTTATTTAGTTTTTCCTCTTTATTACAATTTTAGGTTTGTGTTTAGGTTTGTGTCTGTACAGATACTAACAAATAACCGACACAGAACAAGCAAATACTATAAGGCTGACTCTATAAACATTTAGCCTTTTTTTTTTTTTTTTACTTCATCTTGCTCTACAAAATGAAGTCCCCCCGGCCTCCCCCCACCCCACCCAGTGTATAGTTACACTGCTTGTCAAATTTTTCCACTTTTTATTGTAATTACATAGTTTAATGTCTCAATGTAAAAAGACATTTAAAAACTATTAAAGTTTTTCTTTTTAAAGAAATCATGTATCTATTTGTTTAACAAAATGTAAACAACATTGTGAACTAATCAATTGAGCCACCGCTTTAGTTCTTCACTGTCCCGCTTTTTATCCAGTTCCTCCCAAACCTATTGAACCAGCTCAATAACTGTACTGGTCATGATTTGAAGTCCATTGTGTTGTTCTTTCCCTCTGACATAGCCTGGAGGTATGTTGTGGGTCATTATCTTGAAGTAGGATGAACCCCTGACCAACTAGGCGTTGACCAGAGGGTGATGTATGGCTCTGCAAAATGCCGTGATAGCCCATTTAGTCACAAGGTGCCAAGTCTGGATCCAGAAAAAAATCCCTGCACCATCACGCTCTCTCATCAATGCCTTAATACAAACAGAGGGTTTGTAAGTAATCAACAAAAGTTCAGTCACGTGTAGGAATTGATGCATCAACTTTCAAGGCTACAGAAAAGCAGTGAGTTTTTCAACCCATTACTTGATCCCAAAAAAATAAAGTTTACATTATTTTCAGTTTTTGGTAACCTATACCTTTTTTTTTTACCTCTTATTTTGTACCATTAAAGATCAGTAGCTAGACCTGAACTGCTTAAATTTCAATAAAAAATAGAAAAAATTGGGGTTTTCTAAAACTTTTGACTAGTCGTTTTTATTTGACTTTTATATGATTTTAGGGTTCGGGTTAGTTTGAGGTTAGGGTTAGAGTTAGGGTTAGAGTTAGGGTTAGTACAGGACTGCACATCTTTGTGAATTATAATGGACAGATAAATAACACTTCACTGTTCTTTGTCTCTGCAGCAGGCGTTTTGTTTGACTGTGCCCAGGTCAAGTCTTTCTTCTGCAGAATCAGGTCAGTAGTTGTTTGGTATCTTAATGCTATTAAGGCAAAGTCCTCTACAAGGCCTCACGTAAATCTGTGAAAGTAACGTGCTTTACAGGAAAATATGAGCTCCACAGATTCTTGAAGAAAATTAGAAATGACCCAGAATTACCAGTTTTTACCAATAGGTGTCAGTAAAGCACATGAAAACCACTTTTCAAATCAGCATGCAACCCGACCACCATATGGGACTTTATGAGCCATACAGTTAAAGATAGAACCAATTAGCTCAGATCCACATAGAGATTAAGTAAGTTTGTAATATGGCCTATTCATTCATGGAAATTTAAATGTGAATGAATGTTTTTTTTAGGGGTGGGAAGGACCGTGAGGGTGAGATGCGTTACAACCCGTTTCGGATCACACCTTATCTGCTGAAGGTGCAGGGAACAGGAAGCAGTGGGGACGAGGAGGAGCCGTGTTGCTTGGCTCTCGCTGAACGAATCATCTCTGGATATGAGGGTATAATTATAATTTTTATTATTATTTTTATTATGAGGACCACAAACTGTATACAGCTCAGTGAATAGTTAACAACAAACTGTATATTTACTCACATATTTGTATGTGTTTGCTTATTTCTGATGGAAGATATGTATTTAATTTTATGAAATATATTCATCAGCACATGAGAAAGTTCTTATTATCTATCATATTGTTCACTTGTACAGCACCTCGGATCCCCATGGACAAGCGAATTTTCACCACGACACACTCACCTGGGTGTGTTTTCCTGGAAGTGGATGACAGGTCAGTACACACTCTCAGATGTGCACAAAGTTCATGTTGAGCTATAAATTGGTGGTGTGTTGATTAAGCTAATTTGATGATGACTACCCACAGGGCTGTGCCATTGCTTGGATACCTTCCTCAGGATCTGATTGGCACATCGTTGCTGACCCACATTCACCCAGAGGACCGACCCCTCATGCTGTCTATGCACAGGAAAGGTGAGCGCGAAAGGAGGTTATTTTTTTTGTTTTGTTTTATAATGAGCAGGTTTCTAACCTTGCGTATAGATCCTGTCATCATATTGATATATGAATGTGTCTTTTTCCCTCTTCGTCATACCATGTGTAGTGTTGAAGTATGCGGGCCAGCCTCCATTTGAGCACTCGCCGGTGCGTCTGCGCTGTCAAAATGGAGATTACATCACCTTGGACACCAGCTGGTCGAGCTTCATCAACCCTTGGAGCCGAAAGGTGGCCTTCATCATTGGAAGGCATAAAGTCAGAACGTAAGGACAAACTTACACAATCTGAGAACCACACACAGATAAAAAAACAAAAAAAAAAAACAATTTATATTAACAGATAAAGTCTCAGTGATGTCTGTGTGCTCAGGTGGAGGGTTAGTTATGTGTATGACATTGTCTTATTTGTCTCCAGGAGTCCACTGAATGAGGACGTGTTTGCTGCTCGGCCTAAGGAGTATTTCCCAATCACACATGAAGAAATAAAAGATCTGCAAGGAAAGATCTATAAACTCTTCCTGCAGGTGATTATTTCAGTGCTACAAAAATAATAAAACTTAATGTTGATTATTATTGATGTATTCATTTTCTCATTAATTAAGAGTAAAGATGAAATATTTGCAGGTTAAAGCTTCAGTAACATTTTTGTCTTTTCCATATCATTATGAAAGGAATCCTTTTTATTGCCCTAGCATGAACATAACTACACACACAGAGTACAAACACACACATATCTTTTGTGTGTGTGTTGTGTCAGAGTTTCCACTAATCTTCAACACTTTGTGTTTTTTATCCACAGCCGGTCCATAACAATGGTTCCAGTGGTTACGGCAGTTTAGGAAGCAACGGCTCTCATGAGCATTACATCAGCGTAGCTTCTTCCAGTGACAGTAATGGTAACCTGTGGGAGGATGCACATCGGGAACCGGTGAGACATCAGTGATCACTAGCCAGGAAGCCAATATACCGGTGCCAAGATTAATCATGCTGATCCATTATATGTGTGTGTGTGTATGATTGCAGATGACTCTGCACCAAATCTGTGCTGAGGTGAACAGTGTCAAGAGTTGGGGCCAACAAGCCTATCGGGATTCCAGCCACAAAATTGCTCTTCTTGGTAAACCTGCCACAGGTAATGCAACCCAAAACATTTTGAAAAATGCATACTTTTAAGTTTGTGAATGTTATAATATTGGCTAAAATTACAATTTATTCTTCCAGCACGTCAGCCCCCTGGAGCCTCAAAGCCTGAGGTCAGAGATCGTGAAGAAGGCAGGAAGCAAACACACATTCCCTCCTACCAGCAGATCAACTGTGTGGACAACATTATCAGGTGTGTGATGGTTGTATGGTTGTGACGCTTTTAGATCATTTCAGTTTTTTACATGCTAAAGCACCTATCACACTATTATTTGCCTGTCTGATGTGTGTTAATGTTATTTGTGTGTTGTAGATATTTGGAGAGCTGTACAGGTCCAGCCCTTAAGCGGAAGAGTGAATCTCAATCCCTGGCCACCTCTTCTTCCTCATCGTCTACCTCAGAAGATGACAAGCCCGCTGGAGCCACTGACACAGCTCAGGCCAACTCAGATGGTATAAACAGACACACACGTTCACACACTCTTCTGTCACCATTTAGATTTAAATTTGTTGTATTTTTTGCAAAAGCAATTTCAGCTGTTCTTCATGTAGTGTCTCCTTTGTGTCCAGTGGTGGTGTTGAACGGTAAGGTGTCGGTGGGCACTACAGCAGCAGCAGTCGTTGGAGCACCTCTAACAGACATCACCATGTCCACCAAGGCCATGAGTGTGGTCTCTGTCACCAGCCAGTGTTCATACAGCAGCACCATCGTCCATGTACCCCAGCCTGAATCAGGTACACAAACATGCTTTTTTATCATCAGATGCTCTTTTGCAACTGTAGATCTCACATTTTAATAAACCGCATATGGGAGTGAAAGCTCCATTTTAACAAACATTCAGGAATTTGTGGATGGAATAAAGGCCTTTAAACTGTTTTCCTTGGTGCTGTCCCACAGAGGCCACAGCACTGGAGGATGCCCCAATGGGCAGTGAGCCCACCGATGCTCCTCCGACCTCTGTCCGTACAGCCCCGAGCCCTGCCACAGAAGAGAAAAGGTTTGTAGGTCTCACCAAGGAGGTACTATCGGCTCACACCCAGAAGGAGGAGCAAGAATATGTGGATCGATTCCGCCATCGCATCCTCCAGAGCCCCTACAGTTCCCATCTGCAGCTGGACAACAGCTCTATGGCTCACTCCCACCACCGAGGTATATATTTAAATGAAAAACAGCATGTGTGGGTTTAGAGTATGCCCAATATGATTTTTAAAGAGATATCTTGACTTTTTCAAACAAACTTATTCTGCAGCCTATATCCATTTCACTACAGGTGACTATGTGCGTCCAGTGAGTGCTTCTGGGTGGAACTGCTCTCGGAGAGGAAAGCCCAGACCCAAGCGCCCTAAACCACAGGGCTCCTCAGACAGCTACACCTCCCCAGCTGGTCCGCCTCGCCATGTTCCTAACTCCTGGCCCTCCTCAGAGTCCTCCCAGCCCCATATGTGTTCGCCCTACAACCAGGCATCTCCACTCCAGGCGCCATTCTTTCCCATGATGGCTACCCAACCTGTCCCACAGCAACCACCTGCACCACAACAACTACCTGGAGCCACTCCTATGGTGTTGCAGCCTCCTGACCAAACCCAGCTCAGCTACAACTTCAACATTAAGCAGTCTACTCAGAACCTGCCAGGCATACAACCAATCCAGATGGAGCCCATCCAGAACCTGCAGAACATTCAAAACTTCCACACGCTACAGGCCATGGCTCAAGCCCAGAACATCAATCCTTACATGACTCCAGTCATGGCTGTCATCCTGCCCAACTTCCAAACTTTCACTCCAGCCTACCCGTCCATTTACCCACCGTCCACCCCCTCTTATCTGCCCCAAGCACCGATCAATATGACAGGATTTGCCCCGGACAGTGCCCCCTTTGTTCAGCCCCAATTCCAATGTCAGCCTGGCCCCCAATCACAGACCTCCCCAGGCCTTCTGCTTTGCTCACCCAGAGCCAGCTCCTCTATTGGGGAAGAGGAGGAGGCAGCTGGCCCCCGGGCTTTGTTCTCCAGCTCTCGCTCAAGTTCTCCCCTTCAGCTCAACTTGCTGCAGGAGGAGCTGCCCAAGCTGAGTGAAGGGCAGAGTAGCACCGGGCACAACCACGCTGAGAGCCTCCACGAACAACACACTAACGAGGTGAGTCTGCTGTTTTACAACCCCTGTCAGCCCTCCAGTTGTGTTCACATTGCACTTAGTTTAATTCTGACTGTTAAAACTTTTCTGTGGTCAGGGTGGCGCCCCTAGTGAGTCTGGGAACCATGATGCCCAGTCAACAACCAGCGAGCTGCTTGAACTGTTGCTGCAGGAGGATGCCAGGTCTGGGACTGGCTCAAATGCCTCAGGGTCTGGGTCAGGGGAGTCTGGCTCACTAGGATCTGGATCTGGCTCCGGCTCCAATGGAACCTCCACCTCGCACACCGGTAAGAAGGAAAACACTCACTCAACTCAAATGGATTTTGCATTGAATAGAAGTGTGAAGTGACTGACACAGAGCTCTTCCTGGGTTACAGGCAGCAGCAACAGCAGCAAATACTTTGCCAGCAATGATTCATCAGACACATCACGCAAAGCTCGCAAGAGCCAGGAAGCACCGGCAGAACACCAACACACCTTCAACACTCAGGTGGAGAACTCGCTGTGGGGCATGATCCAGCACACTCCGGAGCGCGTCATGATGACGTACCAGATCTGCACCAGGTACAAACACACAACACTGCCCTTTTCTTTTCATTCCGCTCTTGATGAATAAAAAAGGTCAGTCCTGTCAAAACGTTTTTTTGGCTAATGCCACTGATTTGGTTTGGCTCCACTGATTAAAGTGGGGCCAGAAAAGCAACATGCCTCAAACTTTCAACCCTCATAGAGCAGTGCAGCAGTACTTTCATTCTTTCCTGTCAAGTCAATTGTTCCTTCACTGTTAGAACATTGTGATTTGTACTGGAAACAAACTAAAATATGTTACCTAATTGAAATATTTTCTTTTTAGGGGGGCATACTTAGAACATGCTTTTTTCACCTTTTGCAAAACCTGTTTGTGGATGATCATGAAACTAAACTGTATACAGTGTCACTTAAAATGTATTGTAACATTAGAATATTTACTTACATTTCACAATCTCAAGAAGGATCAGCTGGTGTGATTTCAAGAGCTTTCAACTGAATAACAACACTGCTAAAATGCCCTTCTCCTCTGTTTTTTAATCTCTTGTCGAACTGTTTGAAGCTTACGGAGTCACAACTTTTTAAACTTTTGAAGTCAAATCTCTTTGAAGCAGATAGTTGTGGGATCCCAGAAACATTTGCAACAGTTCTTAGAGGCTTGTCATTATTTTCATTACATAATGTGACACCATTTGACTGCTTGACAGTTTTTTGATGACTCTGCCTCACTGATCCCCATAATCTTCACACAAAGTTGGTGTCATTGCTGCTTCTCAACACTTATGGCCAACTGTTGAAACAGTGTTTTTTATCATTTGTGTGTCTTCATCCCACCTTTTTTGAAGGTAATTTATGGAAAAACCGTTTTGTCTTACATTTGTAGGGTGATGTTTTCTTTCTCTATCGACACCATTCCTTTTAATTCTTCTTCTTCTATCTTGTCTTTCCTCTCCTCCAGGGACCAGAATGAGGTGCTGGCAGAGGACCGAGAGAAGCTGCGGGTTCTTCAGCCCCTCCAACCCTGGTTCAGCCAGGAGCAGAGAGAGGAGCTGGCTGAGGTTCATCCCTGGATCCAACAGCACACTATCCCACAGGAGATAGACACACAGGTTGGTATCCGCACACACACATACAAATTCTCTTTACTCTTCTGCTCACCTGAAACAAACATGTAGCATATTTTTATCTCTCAGGGTTGTGTGAGCTGCAGCTCAGGTGCAGTGGGGGCCCACCCCTCTCACCCCCCCGCCCCCGATAGCTCGTCCCCTTTGGACAGCCCTCAGCAGGATTCAATTGGACCTGGGGTAGACACTTGAAAGACCCAGCACCCAAAACAACAACAACCAACCACCCTGCTCACAGTGAAACCAGCCCTGCCTGAAAACCTCGACAATTCCCACCACACATCTCTTCTGACCAATCTGGAGGAGTGGGTTCCTACGCTTTAGTTTATCTTGATTTGTAAAGGTGTCAGAGGTTGGACCAGGCCCTGAAGGGACACAGGAGATGAGGAACATGGGCATTTTTACTGGCATTTACTCTAAGTCAGCCTAAAGTGACTGCCTTTATTGGACCATGAATATTATACCTCTCTTCTTATTGTGTTTATAGAGCCTCTGTAAGGCTTAGTTTGTATTTAATACTGACCACATCCTTTGGCACCACTTGATGCCCATTATAGGAAACGGGGTCCTATGGTTGCTGCCCCCTGAACATGATCACTGTGTACACCAGCTGTGACCAGGTGATGAGACAAAGACAGTGCTGGCCCAGTTGGAGTATCAGAACACACGTCAGACTCTTTCTTCACTGACATGGTTGTACAGTATGTATACCACATCAACTCCTTCAGTGACATTACCACAGTTGACACATGGTAGCTTGTTTTTTGTTTTGTTTTTTGGAGGGGGGGGGGCGTTTGGATGGACACTAAGACAAAGACACATTTGCTGCTCTGTTTATAATGTTCAAATTCTAATCTTGTAAATTATTTGTTACTGGAGTGTATTCTCTTATTCCATAGGTTGGTTTTCTCTCGTCCAGAATATCTTTTTTTTTTTTTTGTGTGTGTTATTTTGACTCATGGACAACAGCAAACATGTTGATCATTGCAAATTGAATTTGGAGCGACCACACAAGTCCCACTTTCATTGCTTAAAGCGTCCAGTACTGAGTCCTTTCTCTGCCCAGTATCCTGGTCATCAACTGCACAGTACCTGTAGCTGACCTCTAATTGTAAAAACACAGCGTGGCCCCAAATTTCCTCTGATCTTGGGTTTACTTATTGAATGAATTTCCTCTTAGACTCTGTTTCTGTCTGTTTGACTGGCTGTGTCAGTGTGTGTCTGTGTGTAAATGTGTAAAAAAGAGAGGCAGAGAGGAATTGACAAACCCGTTGTAATTCTGTGAATGTTGACGTTCTTTTTCTTGTACTGGATTCAGATTACAGTCGAGCTTGTGTGTGTGTGTGTGTGTGTGCGTGCGTGTGTGTGCGTGTGCGTGTGTGGATTGATTGAGAGCTGCTTCCTTCGATACAGTTGTCCATAAACGCAAGACAGACCAGGGTTTTCTACGGTTTTTAGATTGAAAGTATATTACAGTACCATGTATTTTATAGAAAATGTACACAAAACAGAACTTCACAAAAGTGTATAAAAAGCCATTTGTCTTGAATTCAGGGAGTTTGTGACACAAAGGAATGAATAAATGAACTATGACCTAATGTGTCCTTCAGTGTGATTTATTAACACTAATGGATGATGTACAACTTCTACACCCATCAGATCTACCAATAGTTGCAGACTCAACAAAAAAACGTAAAAAGAATCAGCAACCAAGTACGTACATGATTTACACCACAACCGAGGAGGTATACCTGAGGACACCAAGGCCACAGCCTCCATATTGCTTTTGGATATTTGTTGATGTATGATGATATGAGGTTGAATTGACTATCTACAAAGACTAAATGGTGAGTTTTTGAAACAGATTCTGAGATTTTGTAGACTAAATATACATCATGATCGTTGACAAAAAAGCATGAGTCACCACCAATAAAGAAGTATTATGATTCTTGACTTTAATTCTTAGAATTTGTTAGGATTATTGTTATTCTTTACAAATGTTTATATGTATATTATATTGATGTGCTTTTACTTTTGTATGTACGAATTCTCCCTGTGTAAAAATGTAATTGAGTATATTTAAAAACTGAAGGTATATCATACTTGCATACTTCTTGGTGCCCCTGTTACCCCATACTAGGTGATGCCACCAAAGGAAAAAAGTCACTTTCAGCCACACACAAGATGATAGAATAGGAAAAATGTATAAGTATGTTTATAAAGCACTATAGACATGACTGTGTGCATAGCATTTCTCTGGCAGAATAATTTTACTGATATTGTGGAGAAGGCTTTTAAATTAATATTTCTATAATTCTAGCATCCTGCCTCAAAACCTTGTCCGTTTTCTACATTAGTGATAGCAAATCCTAATTTTTATGTTCAACTTTTGTTGGATAGCCAGGTGGAAAAAAATGCTTTGAAACTCAAAGCATTTTCCAAAGCAGACATTTTGACCTGTCAAACACAGGTGCAGCTAATAATATTTCTGATTTATGAACTGCATTGCTGTACTTGCTGGAATGAAACCATTGTTAATATTAGCTCCACTGGTGTGTTTTCTGCAATGGTAAGTCAAAATGACAGCTGTGAAAACATCTATGAAATAGATTAAATGACATGTGAAGTACAAATTGGACCAACAGTTCCAAAATATGCGAAGCTTGGAGACCACTGAGATCCAATATTATTACAGTAATAAACAGTGAATTACATTTACTGTATGATACACACATTCAATGTCAGCACAGGTATCTCATATTAACAACATTTCTATTAACAATCTATATCAAAAATGGACTTTTAATACATGTAATAACCAAACAAAAAAGAAATTCCACAAATCAAAAATGCAGTCTGAGCATCAGAATAAACAGCTTCATCTGTCAGTTAGCATACAGTTAATCAAAGCCTACAGGAAGCAGCACACACTGACTGTAGTGCTTCAGTGGTGTTTCAGTCCAGTCAGTTAAGCCAAGATGAAATATGTGAGTAAACAAAGTGAAAAGCAAAACATCAGTAAGTGTTGTTTTTTGTAACTTGAGGAATAATGACTAAAGCTGTGATAAGTGATCATTCATCTTCACTCAATCATAAATGCGTCAACTTCAACATACAGCATGTACACATATCTCCGTCATTTAACAGGGAACAGGCTTGGTTAAGACTCCTCACTGGGTGGCGCTGTGGTGCCGTGCACAGTGGTCCCAGGTGTCATCATACAAAGGCAAACATGAAATCAGTCTTTGTTTCTAACACTGGCATTTTGAAAATGTGGTGTCTCTATATGAGCCTTTTTTTTTTCTTACTACATTTTGCAAACAAAGCATTTTGGCAAGCATGGACTCTCTCTCTTTCCATAGAGTATCTCTTGCCCTGACAGAGGACAATTTGTAGAGGTGTTTTTTCTTGGAGGGCAGCCTCTGGACCAGCCAGTGACTCCAGTTTGACTTTTTCTTTGTCATTTTCTCACTTAGAAAACTTCTGCATCTCTGCAAGAAGCAAAGACAAGTTGAGTGTGAGGGAGAGAAAAATGGGAATAAATCCATCATAGATGACTTAGCATGAATGTTTGTTACCTTTATCAAGATCAATGACTTTGGGAGTATTCATGTGGACCTTCTCTTTCAGCAAGTTGTTCTTGTAGTCTAAAATCACAGGAAACAGTCAGGACATACATGCAGTCGAGTCATGTGCCACCATTTATTCAAAGTCTACTTATTAATCTAACTCACCGAATCCTCTCTCTTCCGGCTCAGTGCACACCTTCATCTCTGCAACATCCATCTCAAACTCATCTGAGCTGCTTTGACTTCTGCTGGACCTATAACAGCCAAGATAATGCAATGTGAATGTGTGTGTTACAGGTAAGGTAAGTAGTCATGTGTGTATTTGTGGGTTTCCAGCACTCACCTCATAGACGACTGTGGATAAAACTCTAAAAACAAAAGAAATAGAAGATGAGATTCAGAAATGTAAAATTCAGTGTAATTTACCTATAATAAGACTGACGTGATGCAGTTCAGACCTTTTGTTCTACGTCTGCGTGTGATGAGGATGAGGATGAGGATGATGAATGCCAGGAGGAGGAAGGAGGTGAGGACGTAGCCCAGAGGCAGGAGAAAGTGGTGTCTTTGGTCTGGCACAATGACGTTGATGATTCGCGGTGACTCAGCCTTAGTGGTGTCTGAGTAGAGCACAGATCATAACAGTCAGCATTTAGCTTTCCTTTATTCTTCATCCTTTTTCTCATAAACAGACTTACTTGTCATCAATGTTTATAAATGTAATAACCAAGCCCAGACCTTACATCTGACAGACATTACATTACACCCCATGAGTAATACAGTAATGATAGTTTTCACTTTGTATTTTTTAAAATAAAAAGTAAATTTCCATGTGTGTGAGTTTCATTTATAATTTAGAGTTCTTTGTTCTCTTTTGGAGGCTTTCTGTGGCTCAGCAGCTTTTATTTTAGATGAAGCTGCATTATAACCAAACTTCATCCAAAGCTCACTAAATCTGGGGCATTGTTGGACCATTATATTCATGAAATTCTTTGTCTCACTTAAATGTATTTTTAGATTGGTTCTTACTCTTTTAATTCTCATATTCAATCATAAAGACACTTTAAGCCACACTAGAAACACAGCTGTATGGATGGCAGAGAAATCAACCTTTTTTTTGGTATCCATCCTTTTAACACTGATATAATAAGTACTGAAGTCAATACACTTGTTTTAAAATGCAAATACTTTTATAAATTTGTGTGATTGGTTGTTAGATACTTCTTTACTTCTTCTACATGATTTATTTCTTTGATAAATAAGTAATATTTGATTAGTGACAAATGTGTGTGGTAAATATTTGAAAGAAGTTAAATACTCTCTTTCAGTGCATGAATAAGAGGAAAGGACCATATAATATAAAAAATATGATTGGGAATCAAACCCACTGTCAATTTCTAACTTTCACCTCTTTTTGTAATATATCAATGTTGTGGACACACTTTTAAACCCTCCTCCAGATATGTATTATTTATGTGGATATAAAATATTCTACTAGAAGACTAATGTGTGTCTGATTTGTTTTTTCCACAACTTGGTTATCTCATTAACAACCTTAAAATGACTCCTTCTCTGTCATAAACAGTTCATTCAAATAATGTGCAAATATTTGTCATTTCTGGACACAAGACATTTCCTACTTCCCTGTAAAGTATATTCTCAGTGTTTGTGCACCGGAGGCTTCTAGTTTCCACATCACGTTTGTGTAAATTGAACACTAGACTACGATTGACTCCAGACTAGTTGTGATGTCACACAACTAAAAAGTCAGATTTTCTGTGAGCTCAGAAAAACTTTCCACTTACTGCAATTTAATGTGAAAACAGTCTTCTAGTGTCAAACTCTGCAAAGTGAAGCTCAAACTTCCATGTGAGGTAACAATTAGAAAAACACATTTTTGAGTGCAGGGCTACTTTGAGTTACGCCTAAATTCATTTGGTCTGTTCAGAGCATTCAGTGGTTTTTGTTTAATATGTGTTTGTGGTGGCAGACTACATGTAACGCTAGAAGACTAACATGTGCTCTCACTGGCAAAGATTTCCCTCCAAGCTTCTTGACTTGACACTTCAGTGTGTGCATGTAGCTGCATATGTGTGTTAAGTACTGTATGTGTGCGATGCCATGTAAGCTCTTGCACCTTGCAAATTGTTTTATATAACTTTTTTACATGTGATGACATTTTCTGGCTGTTAAAAAATGCTAAGCACATTTCCAGGGAAAACAATTAGCCTGTCAGCATTATGGGAGATGTGTGGTTCTACTGAGTGTTAAGAAGTGGTAGAGGAGGAGGTGACGGCCTGGTTTCATTTTGCTTCATTAAAAAAAAAGTGCAAGGCAAGAAAGCAGCTGTGGACCTCAGACTCAACATATTTGAGCCAAAATGAGATCCAGATAGTCATGCTATGATTTACTTTTCCTGGCAGCAAAACACAGAGAAGCCAAGAAAGGAAGGAGTGAAGGGAGGACAGAGTCGGGGTGGAACAGGGGAGCAGAGCTGAGGGAGAGGAAGAGGGAGGGCGAGATGTTTCTCCGGAGGCCTGCTTCACTGAATGACACTAAAAAAGCCCCAACAAACATAAAAAAACCCCTCAGCACATACACAGCTGCTTGTTTGCTGCGTTCATCAAAACATTTCCTTCACCATTACATTTCTGTCGAAACTTTTATTTAGTTTGAAGCCATTTTCTCCTGACTGGTGCCCTGATGGGAACATATGTGTTTAGACTGGCTGCCCCTTCCTCTCCCTACCCAAACTGCACTGAGAAATATTTCTGATGGGAGGGAGGGAGGGAGGGAGGGAGGGAGAATAGGGAGGGAGGATTGACCTACATCTCTTATTCCCTGTTTCATCAACAGGCTCGCCCCCATCCTTCTTTCTCTCTCTATCCCAAAAACTTCATCATCTCTGTTTGTCTCTTTATGTCTATCTCACAGTCTGTCTCTCCCTCTGTGTTGCCAGCCCTATTCTTCTCCATAAACTTACCAAAAAGGCGTTTATCTCTCACGTTGTAATGGAAAAGCAAAAAGAAAGTGAGCGAAACGAGCGAAAGGAACGTGATGAAAATAAACAAACCTGAGCATATGGGATCCTCAAAGGAGGAAAAACAGAGTGCGGGACAGATGCAAGACAAAGGTGGGGGTGAAGGAAGGATGAAAAAAAAAGTCCTGTAACTCCTCCAGAATGTCAGGAGAGAGCCAAAGTCAACAGGCAGCAGACAGTCAGAGAGGGTGAAACAAGAGCAGATAAGAAGATATAACATTGCAACAGGCTACTACTGAAAGCACAGGGGGAAGAAACCATATTAACATCCCCCACACTGTGTTTGAGAAGATGATCAGTTATGCATCCTGTTTCTAACCAATACAATTCCCATGGTGCAATCCTACTGTAATATTACTGCTCAGGAAGGATTAATTGCGAGGGCAGAGCTGGACTCGGGGCCAAACACTGTATTTGAGAGATTCCACTGAAGTGAGGTCGGTTTTGGCACTCACACATAAGCACACACAAATGGACCCAGCCACAGGCATTTCTCATCCCTCTAAACCTCTCTCAATGATTTTAACACATTGATACATCTGCTATTATCGACTTAACTTCACGACTGGAAACGAGACACATGCACCAGAAAAACGTTCTCATCCTTAAAGAATCTGAGGTAGGCAGCTGGCATGCCAACCTGCCAATCTGCTCCTTGCTTGTCTGTACCTCCCTTCCCCTTCTTTTTTCTCTTTTCTTCTCTTTCTAATATGCACTCAGAGACAGAGCTTTTAAGGCAAGTCAAAATGCTGAGAAATAAACTATTGAGAAAGAACCGGATCCTCCCTAAACACACACCAAGAAAACAGACCAAAAACAAATGTGTATTGAATGGGGTTATAATGATGAAATAGTGAAGATGTTGGTTTAGAGGAAGGTGAAAGGCAATGAGCGTGAGATTTACAGGGCAGGGTACTGTGTGTATGTGTGTGTGTGTGTGTGTGTGTGTGTGTGTGTGTGTGTGTGTGTGTCAGTGGTTTCACATCTGTGGTTTGGCATCAGACGAGCTGACGGTGCAAGAAAAATCTCATGAAACAAACAGGAAAGTTCAGAAGGAAGGGGTTTCTTTCTTTCCCCCAATCCTCCCATCTCTTCTACTGCTGCTGCTCTGCTCTTTGGAGAGACCGAGGCAGCGAAAAGACCCGGTGAGGATTAATGAGGACAAAACGATGGAGGTACAGTACAGAGGGGAGACGTGAACGGAAGAGCAGATGTGTGTTTGTTTCTCTTTCTTAATTGTGCACATGATAATTCAAATCCACTAAGTCATAAAACATCTTCTCTGCTAAGGCACTCACACTGATTTGTAACTTTACCAGAGAGAATAATGTGTTTGTATGTGTATATGTGTGTGTTATTATGTATGTGTGTGTGTGTGTGTGTGTGTGTGTGTGTGTGTGTCTGTGTGTGTACCTTTGTCTTCACTGGGCAGTGCTTTAGCTGGCAGGGTGGTCTGAATCACTGGTGGCTCTACCGTGACCTGGAACTCTCTTCTCTCATGTAGACCACAGTAATGATGATGGAGGTGGCAGGAATACAAGCCCTGATCTGTGGACTGTAAACAAACAAACACACACACACACACACACACACACACACACACACACACACACACACACACACACACACACACACACAGATGCAAACACACACTCAGAGTTGAGTTTCAATCACTGCAGAGGAAGACTCAAACCAAACTAACCACAACTACTACTTGCCTAATCCTAACCTCAATCTAACCCTAAATTTACCTTGACCTTAAACCAAATTGTCATCCTAAAACTAATGATTTACATTAAAGGGACTTGTTTTTTTTGTCCTCATGAAGGAGGCGAGCCCCCGCAACATGACTGCGTAAACAGATTTAAGGCCACACAACATGAGGAATACTTGGTGAGCTGCCTAAATATGATTCATGTCACTAGTTAGACCCTTTCGATAAACACAGTCACGCTGACCATCCTGATTGATGAGAGTCTGATCTTTGGTGTATATATATTACATGCTCACATTCATGTAACTTTTACAAATAGTGCCAGTGTCTTTTAATTTATGTAGTAAATCAAATGTGTGGTGATCAGTTGAGAAACATACACATTTCCAAATTTTGCAACTATAATATAATGAGATGGTACTGTATATGTAATTTTATAGTATACTTTTTTAAATTGTCGAAAATCTGCTAAACTATTTAAAAATTAGCTACTTTTAAAACATTAAAACATGTTCAAACTTTTAAAAAAGAACAACATTGGTCTGACAGTCAGCTCAGTGTTGTCTGCAGCCGGAAAGCTGGCCTTGCTCTACAATGTGGTCAATGAAACAGTGCTCCCCTGAGCCTGTATGTATTTAGTCTAAATGTTGTGATTTATGAGTGCTATCAAAAATACTGGGACCCATGAGACTCCCCCCATATGTGAGTATCAATTTTGGTCTGCTTCATATTATCATAAATAGTACAAAGGGCCAGATCATGTATTGTTTTGTTGTGGTTCTGCTATTTTAATTTATTTTTTTATTTATGTGGATTGCTGAACTTAATGCAGCTGCCAATCTCATTCCCCCAACAGAGCCGTTAAGTTTGACTTAAAGCTTAGAGCTACATTACAAATGACAATCCAATGTATTTTACAGTCACTGTGTGTATACACGCTACACAAACACTGTAAATTCTTGCATTCAGAGAACATGGAAAATACATTGTTCTTTTCTATTCTGTTCGTCTGTTCGGTTATTCTCCTCTTGCACACCCACAGACATACACACCTGCAGATCAGATATGCTGAGTGAGAAGTCTCCCTCTGCAAAGGCTTGATTGCTGATGTTCATCTTCCTCTGGAGAAAGAGTGGTCCGTAGCTGCGCTGCTCCCCTGAGGCATACAGGTCCACCAACCGGTCAGCGCGGTCATGGCGGATTCCTGGGGACTGGCGGTCCCAGTGGACCACCTGGATGCCACCAAGGCAGGGAAATAGATACATTTTTCAGTCAACATCATGCAATCCCTCTAAATGAAAAGTAAACAGATAAACTCATATGAATTACACACACACCTGCTGATCCTCCTCCTCATTACTCCAGTCTGTCCATACATTTCGTCTGTTGATGCATGGCAGCACCACAGTGCTTCCCAGCAGCACCACGAACACCGCCTTTTGTCCATCCCAAAAGCGCTGCTCTTTACGACCTTTATAGTAAAAGAGCAAAACGATAAGCCACAACTGCTATGTGCTTCAGCTCACATTTTGATAGATGGTACAGTGTGATACATACGTGATTTTGTAACGTTAAGTTGTACTCTGACTGTCTCGTACAGGTGGCAGTAGAGATGGTGGAGGTTACAAGAGTACAGACCTCTGTCATTCATGGTCACATCTATCATCACATAAACAGATGGAAAAATGGAAACATAATTATATTGGGGAAAATCATTGATGTCTATAAACTTAAAAACCATTTCAACTTGTACGGTTTAGATCATCAATGTATCATATGTCACATGACTGCAAACGTTTTTTAGATTGATTTCCTGTGAGGGAATGTGGATACAGTTACATTACAGGCACATTAATGCAGTAGGGCAGTAGAGACTGTTTTATAAATTATCATTGTTGGTTCACTCTGGTGTTGGTGAAGCTCTATATTTGGTTAAAAATGTTGAGTCAACTTTCAAGTTTACCCACAAGCCCTTGAACAGATTATCCAGACCATTAAGATGAAAATCACATGAAATCAGAGCAGACAAACAAAATAAATGTCAGACACACTAAGCAACTAATTCAGAGAAAAGCAGTGAGGGTGACCTTTGATGACCAGGGAGAAGTTTCCATCCTTGAAGGCATTCGTGCTGAGGCCGACTCTGCCACGGTTGTAGGAATTGTAGATCCTCTGGTCACCCGCAGAGAACATGTCCACCACCCTCTCCATGGCATAGTCTGGATGTTCCCGGTACAGATCCCAGTGGAGCACCCTCTGTCTGTCCCTCACCCCATCCCTGGTCCACACCATGCGGCCGCTTACACATTGGAGCACCACCCTGGATCCAGCAGGGGCGCTCACATTATACCCTGCCACCACCACACTGCTGCTGCTGTCAGACTGGCCTGACACTGATGGATGGAGAGAGAGGAGAGTTTACACATAGGACCAATATGTAGTTATACAATTCTGAAGAGGAAAAACATAGAAATTAATCACACACACACACACACACACACACACACACACACACACACACACACACACACACACACACACACACACACACAAAAGTAACATACCTGCAGTGAAGAAGCAGGCCACAGGGACTGAAATAGAAACGGTGGCAGAGGTCAATGGGATAATCACTTAAACAGGCACAGTCACTGCATGCTGTGCTCATTTTTTTTCGAAGATATACATGCTGTTAAAGGGAAGCCTTTGTAAGTTCAAGGTAAACTACATGTGATGTCAGGCAGGTTAATAAATTATAAAAAGTTATAATTTTGTATCTCAAGGTATCAAGACATTTTACTGTAGCTATACTAAGAAACTCAAAAGGCTTAATTATAAACATCAGAGGAATGTCTGCTCTCTGTCTGCTCTCTGAATAATATTCATAATCTGTGGTTGAGTGAATGACTGGACACTGTCCTGATGTGTTGGACACTGACTCCTTGAAACTCATCAGACAGGAATGTGTGTGTGTGTGTGTGTGTGTGTGTGTGTGTGTGTGAAGGTGTGTAGGTGTGTGTGTGGGTGTGTGTGCGTGGACACGTTTTTGTTACCCTTTCTGGTATAAATATTGACTTTGTCTGGACCAGTTGTCCTCATGGGGACCAAAGACTGGTCCTAATGATGAAAAAGTAATTTCTGAGGTCCTGATTAAGATTTAGGGTAGGGTGTGAATTGAGGTTAGATCAGGATTTGGGTTAGCCTCTCCACAATTAAGTAAATGCAATGTCCTAACAAGAATATCAGTGTGTGGTCTGTCATCGGCTACCAGTTGGGAACAAAAGGCATGTCCCCAATTGGGAAAAAGCCATTTTTTGGGTCAGTGATTAAGGTTAGGGTAAGCCTCCAGGGATATATAATGATAAGATATGATATGACATGAGCTATTCAAATCAGACACATTTTCAAACATTTGAAATCATTTTTATATTTTTCTTAAATGTTGATCTTAGGCTAATCAATTGAAAAAGACAAAAAATTACAACAATTCTTAGTAACGTGGTATAGTTACGTATAGTTAGTATAATTAATTAAGAATGATTTTAAACATTAAACAATGTCGTGAAACATCTTAGCAGTTTATTTTTAGTTGTTTGCAGGAGCATAATTTCTACTTTTTTATGCCAAGCTTCTAATGCCACTTAGATGTAAATATGACCTACTTGTCGCACACTCAAACTTGCAACAAATGAAAAAACAATCCAGTACCAGCCAAAATCCAGCCTACTTACTGTGGATCAAGAGGAAAGCTTGAAAAATGATGTCCTCCCTCGAATGCTTCATGTTGACAGCTTTAATGACACCAAAAAGCTGTCAGAGATGTGCACCTGGCTGACGGCCCTGTGAGAGAGAAAATCAGGCTTGTTTACTCCCCGCAGCAGCAACAGGAGTCGGTTTTGTCAGATTTTAGTTTGGGGAGATGCAGACGCAGCGCCACGTTAGGACTTCAACACAGAACCAAAACAGAAGAGATCCCACCCGGGAAATGAAACCCGACTCCTCCTCTCTCCAGGCTCAAAACCCATAACTTCACTTGTTTCCCATCAACCGGAGATCTGGGAGCATAGAGGATAGAAAATATTGTCATATTTCTTGCTTTTCTTTTTTAATCAATTAAATTGTCACATTGTAGGGATTTGTTTAATCCATCAAACACATTTTCTTTTCTTTTTTATTAACTCAACAACGTTGTTGAAATGAAATTGGTGAAAGTCTAGGCATGAGGGTTTTAAAAAATATATTCTTTTCATAAGACAAATATTGCACTCTGTTCCTTTAAATATGACACCTATTTTCAGGTCAAATGTTTCATTCAAAATCTGTATGATCGCCTGTGCATTCGTTAAATTACACAACAATAGCTATATTAAGTAAGAAGGTATAGTATATTAAAATGCTGCTGATAGACAATAATAGGCTCCATAACAATAATCCTATCCATATAATTTAGGCAAGGCACAATGGAGACTAATTTACATTTATTTACAAAAAAAAACTTTCACAAATGGAATAAAATGTGAACATGTAACAAATATATATATATATATGACATTTTATAACAATGATAAAAGACATTCTGCTGCAATGAGTTTGACTGACTTTAATACTTCTTTAACCACTGCATCATTGGTTCAGCTCTCCGTATCATTTAATGAAGATGGGCCAGTGCAGAAGGTACTTGCAAACAAAAAAAACTGAAACTTTGGGTCAGGGGAATTCCTGTAATAATTTGATCTCCAGCAATAGCAGATATATAATTTGATTAATGAATCCTCAACTCATGTCATCTCTCCACACATAGGCCTTGTTAAAGTAAAGCACAATGCATTGGCAATATTGACCTTTTCATTCAGCAAAGGAGACCAGACTCATCAGGCTTCCTCTCTGAGCAGAGATCTCTCCTTATTCAGCTCAATCACGCCACTCGGTGGAAGATTTCCTGATAGATGTAAAGTCACTGTATATTGCTGAGACTTATGTTTTATCAGTGGATATACGGGTGAGCATCTCTTTGGCTGTATCTATAAGTATATAGAAGGAAGACAGACTTATGTGTTGAACATATATATTTGTATAACGTCAAAAGCTCGTTCCCATACCGGGAGTCGAACCCGGGCCGCCTGGGTGAAAACCAGGAATCCTAACCGCTAGACCATATGGGACTGCATGATAGTGAAAAAACTAATTAAAATTGTTCTCATTCAATCTACATAGATATAGTTACTGAAGTATCAGAAACGGATTTATTGCCAAATAAATTGCATGATAATCAAAAGATAGGACATGTGAAGAGAGCTGTTCAGATTAAAAATAATGTGGAAGATATTAACTGGGAACGTGCAAATGTTTACAGTATAAACAATAGCCTATATGTGCAAGTGTAATAATACAAAAAATACAAATAACTGTTTTATGTGAATGTAGATACACGTGATGTAGCCGGATTTTATAAAGTACTATTGGTACTGTTAAGAAACATAAATAAAACTCAGTTCTGTTTGTGATTCTTTGCAAAACTGTTGGCCGTCTAAGTCTTTCATTAAGAGCTTCAAATATGTTTTATTTTATTATATTTTGAATAGGTATGTATGTTCTCATACCTATTATGTTCTCATATCACAAAGATATGAACTGGGAACATAAAAATCTAAATATTACATTTTATTGCACTATCAATCTTTTTTTATTTTTATTATATATATATATATATATATATATATATATATGTTTAAAAATGTAATCTCTGACTCAGAGACTCTGAGGCCACTCAGGATTATCACCATAGACATAGGTCTATGATTATCTATACAGGCGGAACGTTTCATTCGGACGCTTTAGACCACCGGAACCTTTGGATGTAACACACCAGACGCTTCCCCTGAAACAAGCGAACTCATTCAAGGGTTTGTGGTTGGAGGTAAACGAGTCTTACTAGGACAATGTTTTAGACGAATATCACACAATCGTTTATTTATACCGTTTGAATGGTAATTGTAACGCTGGAGTATCGATATCAGACTCGTAAAAATCGTTTTTTGTCGCTGTTTTATCGCTCGGCTCCTTCCGTTAGCTAACATGCTGCTCGGTACCGCAGCTAACTTTAGCTCGCTAACCAGCCGGGGAATTTACAAGCAAAGACTCGCCCCTACTTTTTGAAGCCACTTTAAAAAATTCTGTACTGCTCAGAAACCTCACATAAATCCATCTTGTGTTTTGCAGGTCCTGAGTTAAACGTTTAAAGATGTTCTTGACACGATCGGAGTATGACAGGTAGGTGGCAGAAACACAAACTGCTTTGTCATTTATTGATCCCAGAGCACACCAACACACGACTGCACGGTGATGTTAATCTGTAGTTTTAGTTGTTTGTGCAGCTAGTGTTTAATTTTTACAGTTAATGAAGTCTAGAAGTAGTTTTTATTCCAGTCCTCGTAACTTTTTTGCTATGCGTTGCAGGTAGTTAGCTAGCAGCTAACTAGAGTTATTTTGCTTTCACTTTCAATTTTGTCCGTTTAGTAAAATTGAACCTTTATTTAACCAGCAATTGAGATTAAATGTGTTCTTCAACACTGCTCTGGCCAAGGTAGACAGTAAAACATGGCACACAAAATGCGTGTTTTGTTCAGTTGTGCACTCTAAAACACAACGTCGTCAACACAATATAATGCCACGCTATTCATTTTCCACCAACACTGAATCAATAATTAATTGATCCACACCTGTCTTACAGAGGTGTGAACACATTCTCTCCTGAAGGAAGATTGTTTCAGGTTGAATATGCCATTGAGGCTATCAAAGTGAGTATTACTTCAGCTGATTAACATAGTAGTCCTTATCCTGTAGTAGTCATATACAATATGTCATATACGAATGTCCACTTTGAAGCTCATATGTTTTCTCTGGCTGTGCTCTTACAGTTGGGCTCCACAGCCATTGGTATCCAGACATCAGAGGGGGTGTGTCTGGCTGTGGAGAAGAGGATCACTTCTCCCCTGATGGAGCCCAACAGCATCGAGAAGATTGTGGAGATCGACAGTCACATTGGTAATTTGACTGCTTTAGTGGATGTTATTTGTTAACTTGTAAAAGTCATTATCTGGCTTCTGTAGTTGTAAATCAGGCAATTAATCAGTCATGTAATGAAATGTAAATGAAAAACTGAATTCAAATGCATTTGATTTGAATGTATTGTACATTGAAATGCAACACATTATGTTGTGAAAATGAGCAGATCAAAAGTAAAATGCCAAAATAAAGAAACACACACAGGGATATTTAAAAAGATTAGAGCATCAAAGTTTTCACACATTAGTAAAATAATACTAACAATGGAATGAATATTTCCCAGAATAAAAGTGAGTGAGTATTGAGTTGCAACTTGTGACGTTTTAGCTGTTGTCATATCTAGATGATCATGGGATCCTAAAGTGAACCTCCTTGATTTCTGCCAACAATGTCCCTCTGTTTATTTTGGTGTTATGCTAACAGGAGTAGAATGCTATGGTGCCATGGAGTAGGGTATCTTTAAAATCTATTTTAGTAATGTCTCATTTGCTCAAGCTGAAACCCTGAGCACAATTCTGAGTTATAGTTGTTGTAAACAGATTTTAGAAAGACCTGAGGGTAGTTCATTACAATAGTTGAGCCTTCTTGTATCAAATGCATGCAATTAATTTGAGCTTTGATGTTATTTGGTGAAATTCCTTGTAAGTGATTGCAGGTTTGACCAGGCTAATGATTACATCTACATTAACTGGTGTTGACCACTGTATGGTTTCTTTACTTTGTTTCTCTTCACTTCAAAGGTTGTGCAATGAGTGGCTTGATAGCTGATGCCAAGACTCTAATTGACAAAGCCAGAGTGGAAACACAGGTTTGTATTCTGAGAGCACACTGTAATACAAGTCGTTTGCTGACCTTGTGGTTTATCTGCAGCTAACTTATGTCTGTTCCTCTTCAGAACCACTGGTTCACTTACAATGAGACCATGACAGTGGAGAGTGTGACTCAGGCTGTGTCCAACCTCGCACTCCAGTTTGGAGAGGAGGATGCAGACCCTGGTGCCATGGTCAGTCACCCTGCTGATTTCCATTCTGAAATACTCATCCTGTTGACCCCATGTTGAAGGTTTTTTTTCTTTTTTCAAAGGCATAGGTAGTGTTCAAATAAACTATCATAACCTGTTTTCTTCTGTCACTGCTCTGTTCCTCTGTACTGTCATCTATATAGAGTCGACCATTCGGTGTTGCACTTCTGTTTGGTGGAGTTGATGAAAAAGGACCTCAGCTGTACGTAATCATTTGTGCACATTACAAACTTTATATTTTAAACTGCAGCATGCATACCTTTTTATTTACACAGAGACTCCCCTCTTGTTTTTTGGTGAATTCAGGTACCACATGGACCCATCAGGAACCTTTGTGCAGTGTGATGCTCGCGCCATTGGCTCAGCGTCCGAGGGCGCACAGAGCTCTCTGCAAGAGGTCTACCACAAGGTACCCAGTTCAGCACTGCATCTTCATATTCAGCAGGAGAATAAGCTAATCAGATAGTATGATGTTTATATAAGCTGCTAGCTTGCATTTCAGTCAGTAAATGATTGTTTTTCAAAGATTTAATGAGCTCAGAATTTGTAGTATTCTTTCAGATTTTGAAAATCACCAAGCTGCATCTTTTCTGTTTACCCCTCTCTCACGATGTAATTTGCAGTCCATGACATTAAAAGATGCCATCAAGTCATCCCTCACCATTCTGAAGCAGGTGATGGAGGAGAAGCTCAACGCCACCAACATTGAGGTGCATTTCTCATTTCTTATCATTTACTGAACTTTCAACTTGTTGAAATGAAATATGTTAAATTTGCACGCCTCCCAGACTTTAAATTCATGAAGTCTTCTTTATTCTGTGTCTTTTCTGTAGCTGGCAACAGTAGAGCCCGGGAAGACCTTCCACATGTACTCCAAAGAGGAGCTGGAGGATGTTATCAAGGATATCTAGATCGGAAAAGACTTGGAGGTCTCGGTTTGAGCTCTGGGCAAGAGAGGAAAGGAAGTAAACCTGGGCTGAATGTCACGGCACAACCACAACTTTCCATCAACACATTCTCCTTCTTGCTGCATTCAGATTTTTGGGATTGCAGAAGAGGTTTTCTCTTTGTACAGTGCTTATTTACTTCTTGTCTCTCAGTATATGTACAGCTCTGTACTGGAGTCTGACCAGCGCTTACAACTGAGCGGCAGAGAAAAGTAGGGGGGTGGGGTATTTTTTGTTACGGATCAGTACCACAATTAAACTGTTGTATTCAATAAGAGATCTGATTCAGCAGTTTTTGTGTATTCCCTGATTTCTTGTGTTTTCCCGTCATGTCAGAGTGACATCATATGGTAAAAATTAACATTACAGGATTTCTTGTTTTAACAGTGATGTCTGAAAGTCTGTCTTCATAAGAGGAAGACTTGTTAGATCTTTTAGCAGAAAGAATCATTATATTCATCTTAATCATATTTGTTCAACCAGATATATTAAGTAAATAACTATTACAGAGTGTTCCAGTTGTCTAGGGGTTGAAGACATTGACCACATCATCACTGTTTCACACCATTACCTAAATCTCTCTTTCTTGTAATTTCCTGTCACTTCTTAGCTTTCATTATCTAGAAAAAGCAGATGGTGTGGTATGACCACAGTTTACCTTATTAAAGCTTTTACTCTGAAGTTGCTGCAGAATTTGAGAATCCACATTTCCTGCGCTCTATCAAAGATTACAAACTGGTTGCAGTGAGTGATCAGCTAACATCTACTGTAAGAGAATGTAATGATTCAGTGAGCTGAGATATTATGTGATCAAGTTATTCAAAATCAGTTGACTTGTCTTTAATTGCTGTTCTAATAGCTTGTTTTTCCAAAGAATGCCATTAAAAAAGCAATGACCAAGGTTTTTTTTTTTGGCATTTTAAAGATGTAAAAGAGAAGTTGGACATAAGGTAAAAATTAAAGGGCGTTAAAGTTTTAAGTATTAATGGTTAAATAATTTACAATTCATTCATAAGCCCTTACTAAGAACAGCACTTACATTGCCACTAAGGGGCCTGCTGACTATCTAGACCAAAATCAATTGATCAGCAACTTGTTGATGCTTACCTTGGGGAACTAAAACCCTTTACTAATTACTTAAACTTAGCTTATTAGAAAGTGTGAGATGTGAACATATTTATATACTACAATATTTATAAATAGCATTAAGGCTATACTAGTGGGAATTTTCACAATCTGGCAACCCAAAATGTGGTTTAATTAAGGTAATCTTAACGGCTCTGTAAAGCATTACTAAATAGTTTATTAACCATTAATTAAGCATTTAAAAAGGGTGTATTATTAAAAAGTGGTGCTCAAGTCAAATATATTTAAGTCAAATATATCACAAATTTACCTCAGTAGGCTTTAATACAATAGTAAATGTGTTCTTTTGTGAACAATTTTGTTAGAATATATTTTATATATATTTCATTGTTAATTGTTCTTTTTTAAAATAATATTCAGGATTACATAGTGTTGTGTATTTTGACTGTTATACACCACAACACCAGGGCAAATACCTTGTATAAGCAAACCTACTCGACAATAAACCTTTTTCTAATTCCAAGTAATTGAAATGAAGTATTTAAATAAATATAAACATTTATATTTTTCCTTTAACCTCCAATGAGTTGGTTAAAAATCAAGTTATCCATTGATAAAATTAAAATAAAACTAGTTTGATTCTTATCAGGCTCTAGCTCTATTAATTTGTGTAGCTCCTTAGTTTTCCTTATACTTTGACCTTAACACACATTTAATCATTTATTTGTTTATTATTTTCCCTATTACTAACATTTACCATAGTCGTTTTCACATTTCCCATCTAAGTAGATGCCTATATTATTATTTTGTGTAGTGAGTAATATTCATGACCAGCCTGATAAATTGACTACATTTGGTCAGTTTCGGGGTTCTATTATCTTGAAGTGCTAAAATAATGAAAACAAAGATATTTCATGTTAAAATGTTTTCTTATTATGGGAAACAGGCTCACACTGTTCTTGTTTTTTCGTGTTTCTGGGAACCATCAACGAATTCATAGAATAAGTACTGTATTAGCTGTTTGCTGCTCTTTCCACCAGGGGGCGCTGTAGCACCAGAAACCACTTGACTTATCAGTGGAGGGAGATTTCTGCCAGCCAATCAAATTGCAGGTTATTCTAGTCCTGACCAATCACCTGTCGCGGTGGATGGGCCGTTATGGAAGATGCATTTGGTGATGGGGGGGGCCGGTGGGGAGGAGGTTGAGGTTTTGGGACCAGATTAGTTTGTGTCGGGAGTCCAAAGTTGTGCAGGCTCGTTGTAAACATGATGTCCGTATGTTGCTTTTTGGCGCTCGGGTTGTTTTCGTGTGCGCTGTGTAGAGATGGAGAGAAAGGGTCAAAGCTGGAGAGACTGCAGCCGGACTTCAGCAGTGATGAGCAGCACACACTTAGTTTGAACAAGTCCGAGGTCTCGAAACGCAGCGCAGGACTGAATGAACAGACATGTACAGGTTTTCCTGGCGTGGAGTCAACCCTGCCAAACAACACCCATACTGTAAGTCACTATTTCACTTTTTCAAACCGTAATTATTCAATTAAACTCAGAGAAAATGAAATAAAGTGAGTGTTTGTGAGCTACAGTTGGAGTTCTCTCAGTCCGAAGCACATGTAACTAACTCACTGTCATCAGCCTCCAAGACCTCCTCATATCTCACACTCTCCAACAGAAAACTTTTAAGAGCATTTAATACGAAATGATACCATGCATAATGTCTTGTGTAGTTATGATTTGATAGCTGTCTGTGGTGTGAATGAGGATAGAAGTGAACACCCGCAGTAGGCTAAATCTTTCTTTATGAATACCAGAGATGAAAGAGTTAGTCGATTAATCAAACTATTAAAAGTCAGTTATAAACTTAGTGCTTTTCTTTGTGTTTAATTGTAGCAGGTAAAAGGACAATATTTGGGTTTTGGACAGTTGGTCAAAAAACAAAAAACTATTTGAAGACATTAATTGGTGCCACAGGAAATTGAAATGGATATTGTTTCATACATTTCACACATTTTCAGGCACTTCATTGACCAGATGATCATTGAAAAAATAATCAGTGCATGAATTGATGACAAAAGCTATCATCAGTTTTCAGCCCTCAGAACAGAATATAATCCAATGATTATTTTCTCGAATAATTGATTAGATTAGAAAATGAGGAAAAATGTGTTTCTCAAAATGGGGTCTATAAGGGAGTTTCAGGGGTCTCCAGCAAAAAAGTAAAGGAATCATTTATTTGACACTATTGTTTCAGCTATAAGTTACACCAAAACAGAAAGTAGCCTGTGGCTGTTTCAGTCATGGGACACTTCATTTAATAAAACATCTAAAACCAAAAATCTTAACAAATAGAAGCCCGATGGCTAAAATGTGTCACTTTAGATGTGAAAAAGTTTGTAAATCACTTTCATAGAGGACTACTAGAAATATTAATATTTAAGAAGCTTGAACAAAAGATTTGTATCTTTTCTTGTCTTAAAACATCACTGAGAATGATTCCTTAATGATCTGAATAGTTGCTGATTAATTGTGTTTTTTCAACTAATCACATAATCAACTAATCGTTGCAGCTCTAAATATATATATATTTTATGGTAGTGATTATTCTGGTGATTAGTCTACTTCCTCAACTTATCTTTTGGTCTTTAGAATGTTAGAAAATAGTTTACCAGACTCACATTGCTTATTTCATCCAAAGCTAATTCACAACAGTACAAAGTTGGAACCAGACAGCTTTTGCTTGAAAAGATGACATTAAATAATCAGCCTATCAAGCTAGTTGTTGATTCATTTTCTGCTGATCCATCAATTGTTTCAGCTCTACTTACACTGCATTGGATTGATCTGAATTAATGTAGGTCTTCAGTCCAGGTCAGATCCAATACTGTCAGTGTTTGAGGAAGCAAAGGATGCAGGATGGATGGAGTTTATATATTAAGTTGTGTTGAGCTAGTCTTGTACCAGGAGTATGTTGGAGGAGTCAGGTACATACAGAGCTGAACTTTTGAAGAGGGACAGCTCTCAGGTGTTTCTCTTACACACCAGTGATTTAAGAAAACATTTACCGCGGTGACAACTTCTCTCCAAAGTAAAACTCACACATCCGAAAGTCGATTTAACACTTAGCATCTTGTGTTTTTTGGCCTTATCTTTCTCATTCAGCCCTCTTGAATCCTCTCTCTTTTTGGCCCTTATCCATTATTGTAATAGATCAAACACCTTCTGTTCTTTGAATACTGAACAGCCCTACCCCTACCACTACCCCTACCCCTAATAGGAAGCACAAGTACAAACCTGATGTCCAGAGGAATGTTCAACACTAACTACTTTCTCTGCAGGACAGCCCTCCTGTTGTGTGTGTGTGTGTGTGTGTGTGTGTGTGTGCGTGTGTGTGTGTGTGCGTGTGTGCGTGTGCGTGTGTGTGTGTGTGTGATGGAAGAAGTGGACATTACGTCATCTCTGTGGCTCAGACACCTGGACTAGCTTTTAAGCATGAAAACGATTCGGTGTGCTCACAGAGAGCAGACTCCTCCCGTCTCCTCTGGGCCCTTTTCCCTCACAAACATTCCCCGTGTTGTTTCTGCTGAACTCCATCTGAACGCCAGCATTATTTGTTTGTTTTCTGTTATCAAAAATCTGCATGGCTAGATCAGACAAAGTAGTACGAACATTTAGATCAGAAGCACACACTCTCTTTTCTAGTTTGCTCGGTAAACGATCAGGTCAAAAAAATCTAACCTACTCTTATGTTCCTCATCGCCCTTCTTTTCATGCTAGTTTATGTCTGATAGACTACAGAGAATGTATTTTGTAAGCCAGTTCCAGCTTTGCCTCATTTTTTCCTTTTTTTTTGTTTGTTTGTGTGGGGTTCATTTAGCTACAAACTCGCTCCATCCTGTCCTCTATCCCCTCTGGCCAAAAAAAATGTAGAGAAAAAACATGTTCTGTTTTCAGGGTGAAGCGTAGCTGGGTCACGGCCAGCTGTTGGAGCACCAAGAAAAGCAGCAGAGTTGATGTTCCACATGGTGGGAGAGGGAGAAAGAGAGAGAGAGTTATGGAAAGAGTTTGGATTTGTTGATATACAGGGAGGCATACGACGAAATAAAAAATAAAAAAGCAAAACTAGAAAGGCACTTGAAGACACTTGTAGATGTCCAGGTAAACATTTGTATTTTAAAGACCTCAACTTCCTTCATGGAGGACAGACAAAAGGATCAAGTGTGTGTTTAGTCTTGTGTTTTGCATTTGAAAGTTTTCATGCAAACAATGAATATAATGAATGAGTCTGCAAAGAGTTGTTTAAAGGGGCACTACATTATCAGTTTGTCACATGGTGTTTTACTTTCCAAAATTTGAAAACGTTAAAAAAAACTAAAAAAAACACCCAGATGATTTCACCAGGATGATTTTAGATACAGCTTGAGACTTCTTTTATATTTTTACCTTAACACCTTGTTTTAGTTTCAGGCCCCGCAACTTCACTGTTTTGGTTCACTCTCACGGCTCTCATCTCATAGTTTCCAACTATGAGATGTGAGCTGGTTGAACATAGTGGAACATTTAGCAGCTAAAGAGACAGGTGATTTATTCAGTAGGTTAGCCGAGGCCAATAAACGGAGGCCAATAAACGGAGAGCGAATATTGGACTAATATTTACCAGGTGGACAGAAACATGACTCCAAATGAATGCTGATGCTGTCCATAGCTTTTGGATGAGTAAAGAGACAGTTTCAATGTTATAAGGTGATAATAATGCCAAAAAATGTTGTTATTGCAGGTTTAATGGAAACAGGAAAGTGTTGGCACATGGAGTTTGAACTATCTGGGAGTTACTCAGGCAGGGAAGGTCTAATGAAAGACGTTATTGAGTCGCATTAAGGGAAATGTAAGATCCAGTGTTTTTTGGAGTTTTTTGGAGTCTGGATCTGCTGCGTTGATTTTGACCTTTTGTCTTTTCTAACCATTATTTTGTAGACTACATGAGTAATCCATTTCCCTCAGCTAGCCTGCCCTTCTGTTCTAGTTTTCTTTAACAATGATAATCCATGAGACATAACTGTAAATGGTGCCCCAGTTTATGTCTGCGCCCACCAAAACTGAGCCCGGCATCAGTCAATTGGCCGACACAGCTCCGTGTGTTAGATCAGAGCCTGAGTGTTTGACCTCCTCTTCTGATGTTTTATGTGTGTAAACACCACTGAAGCAGAAAGGTTAAAACCCAGAGCAAGAGAGAATAAGGAGCTCATTGTGCTGGCGTCTGACCTCCGAGAGACGACTTCACTGTGCTCTCTCCTGCCAGCAGTGTGTATTACTGAGTCTGCAGGATATATTTGTGTGTCTGTGTGTGTAGTTTTACAGCAGTGTATGTGATACTTGTTGCCTTCCCTCTTCCACTTTGATAAAACAGCAGGTTTCACTATAACTATAACTCAGTGCTCTCAGCCGTTTCTTCAGCTGGCTCGCCCGTATAGTGTACTTGTTGATTGTTTGGGTTTCGGTCTCAGTGAACTTTAGCTGGTCAAGTCAGCATTTGTCCAGTCGGGGTTTTAGAAGAACAGATGTGGAAAACACCCTGCTGGTTAAAACTCAACACAGGTGTGAAAGCAACTGGCGGAAACATTTGCAAAGGTCGGGTTCCAAGACAAGACACAACATGAAACCTGTTGACCTGTAGTGACCTCAGCTGGGACTGTCATTGTGACCTGTGATCAAGGTTTTAAACAGGATTTCAGGAGGTCATGTTACTGAAAAGGTGGCTTGTGTAGTTTTTTGGCCAAGATAACTTTTCCCCACTGTTCCTTTATGTCTTATAGCATTGATTGTATTCTAATTACATCCAGATTAAGTGTGTTTGTATGTGGTCAGGGTGCAACTAACAATTATTTTCGCAATTGATTAAACTGTTGATTAGTTTCTTGATTAATTGAGTAGTTGTTTTCTCTATAGAAAGTCAGAAAATCAATCAATTATTTAAATCAAATCAATCAATATTAGAATATCATATATTTTATGGAAACATAAACTCCTAATATACACAAACCTTGCCTCAAATGACCATGATAGGTGTAAAGTAGGACAAAAATAAGATTCTGTTCTCTTTGATGGACAAACTGTGTAATGCCGGACACTATTTCATAATTCACATGTATGTCAGTTTGATGTTATTTGACTCTATCTTCAAATAGTGTTGTCTTGCATGTCTTTTAAAGCGAGAGAGAAAAAACTGTTAGCACTCTGTCATAATGCTAAATAGAGCCTGACTGATCTTATTGTATTGTCTTATTGTTTTTATTATATCTTTTAAAGCTACATAAGCAATTACATTTGCTTTTCTTCTGAATTCTCAATAACGTTGACCAAATACAGTGCACTGATGTAATTTTATATAATAAAGCTTATTGTTAAAAAGTAAAATATCATGCCTCCATTACATAGCTTTATTGTGTTTGATAACCACATTTAAAGGACCATTGCAAAAAATGTGTGTTGGGCGCACAGGTGGTCGAGTGGTTAGACCCCTCGAATCCCGATCGGTGGTCCTTTGCTGCATGTCACACCCCCCTCTCTCTCACTCATGTCTACTGTTGAATAAAGGCATCTATGCAAAACAAAATCTTAAAAAAAGAAAAGAAAAGTGTGTTAATGTATTTATTCTGAAGCTGAAATATTATCAGTATCGGCCCCAAAAAATCCAATATCGGTTGAGCCTTAATGCTAGACAAACATGCTAAACATATTCTAAAAAGCCAATTATAATCTAAACTATGCTTAATGAGTCATAATACAGCACTGACAGACTAAGACCAGGAAATGGCTTTATTTCATTATTAAAACAACTGCTGTTTCCATTGTTTTGACAGCGACCTGTCACACTGTGAATTGTTTGTGTATGGTGTGTTTGGATGGGAGGACAGATAGTTACTCACTTATTTTGTTATCTCTGCACACTGTTACATTGATCACATTGATAGATAGTGAATTTATGTGCACTGAACTTCAATTGTTACCATAACATTAACAGTTTTGGGAGTAACGCCTGTATTAGGTAGATGAAAAATGGGAGTGAGAGGAAATATTTGGAGAGAAAAAGAAAGTGACACAGTGTTCCTTGGGCAGATTTAAACCAACAAAATTTCAGTTACATGGTGCGAGACTGTCTGGAGGAACAAGACACGTCATGCTCTATATTTTTTTAAACTGATCAACAGCTTGGATAGATGACTGCAAAGGAAGGGAGGAGAAGTTGTCAAGCAGTCAAGTGATTAAAATATGAAAGAACAGATGGATGCAGCGAGGGTGTGATGAAGTGATTCATGTGGTGGAGGAATGATGGAAAGTTGTATTCACACACTTGGACAGCCAGGGCCAGGCTGCTTTCCACTGGACATATTTACAAAGAGTTTCCAGCAGGCAGACCTGGCCGTCTCCTGTGGCTTTATAGAGCTGTGTGCGCAGACTCTGCAGGGCTGGGTCTCACCTTGTAAACATCTCTGTCCCAACAGCAAAGGAGGAGGGGAGAAACCTTCCTTGTACTCCACAAATACAATGTGGATTGTAGCTGAATACGTCACTCAAATGACCAAACACTTGAACGTCACTCTGGATGAGCAGACTGGAATGTGTGTTTGCAGCCAGGACACAAAACTCAGATCGAAACTCTTTCTGCTCATTAGCCATAATATTATGTAACACTGAGTTTTTTCAATTTTACAATTTTACAGTAAACTTTTAATACTCCATCATCTGAAAACGTGATAAACATTTTTATTTATTGTTTATTGAAAGAATGTAATTAATTCAGCCTCCATGTACTGTGTGTGTGTGTGCCTTTGTGTATATGTGCTTGGGACATGAGTGACTGTCTTGTTCTCTGGCCCCAGCTTTGTAATTTAGGCGGGAAAGTAGGTCACACATGCAGAGTGCATCCAAATGGCAGAGTTAGTTTGGACAGTAAGAACAATTCATTCTGTGCTCCCGGCTGTCATGTCTAGTGTGCAGCAAGTGACAGTAACACATACACACACACAAACTCTTTGCACTTATGCATTGATGCTCATGTGCTGCTGTGGTTTTTTTACATACAAATGTCTCAGATTTTCTTAATCATCATACATCTTCCTAAATGATTTTGCCAGAAAGACATTGAATATTTTCTAAAATCTACCACTTTTATTGCCTTATTTTTTTCTTCTTGTATTCCAGTTCGCCTTCAAAGTGAGAACCATGGGTTCCCTGTCACTGGCCTGGGTGGGAGATGGATCAGGGGTGAGTTTTTATCATGTGCATGAAAATATACATAATTGAATAGGGGGGGGGGGGTAAGAGTAATGTTGTAAGAAGTTGTGTAATGCCTGCACTCTCCTCTTCCAGGTGTTGCTGGTCTTGACAACATTTCAGGTGCCGTTGTTCATGATGCGTTTCGGCCAGTCTAACCTCTACAGGAGGTGAGAAATAGTAGAAAAGCCAATGGTTGAAGGCGCACTAGATGGAAATGGAGCAGTAAAATGTATTTGTCATAACTGTGGAGCTGCAACTAATAATTATTTTCTATTATGAAGTCCTAACCGAAAAGCCAATATGCAACCGTAACTATCAGATATTCAGTTTACTCTCATAGAGGACTAAAGAAACCAGAAAATACTCATATTTTAAAACCTTGAACCAAACAATTAATTGATTATCATATTGTTGACAATTCATTTTCTGTCATTCGATTAATCAGCTAATCATTGCAGCTCTACATAACAGTATTCTGAGGGTCTAACTGCATCTTTGTCACTGTGCCAGTGAAGACTACGGGAAGACGTTCCAAGACGTGACTCACCTGATCAACCACACCTTCATCCAGACTGAGTTCGGTATCGCTATCAGTCCTGACCACTCCGGCAAAGTGAGTTATTTAGGGAAAAGAGTGTTATTCAACGTTATTTACAAAAGAAGCAAACTCTTCACATACTGACTACATGCCTTTATTATACTGTTATAGGATAGTGTTCCTCACTGCTTCTGTCTGCGTTTGGTCTCAGGTCATCCTTACTGGCGATGTGTCGGAAATCGGGGGATTTCGACTGTTTCGCTCGCAGGACTTCGGCCTGACATTTACCCCATCTGATCTGCCGTTTGAGCCCCTCATTCAGATGCTGTACAACCCAGGAGACTGCAACGCACTTCTGACGCTCAGTATCACGGTAGCAGCATTCATGCCCTAAAATCTAAAGATACAATCCAGCACTAGATTCTTAATTGCAACTTGACTTTATCTGTTTTTGGGTCTTCCAAACAAAACAATCCATAGATTTCAACTCATCCAGAACTCAACTGCACCAGCTCTAAGCAAAAACATCAGACCATATAACTACCTGTTGTTTTCAGAATACATATCAAAATCCTCCTTTGAGATTACAAAGCACTTGCTGGTCCGGCTCCAAAGCGCATCTCAGACATGCTGTCAGTTTGTAACCCCAGCAGATCTCTCCGGTCACAAGGTGGAAATCTCTTCCATGTGCCGAGAGCACTTTCAAAGTTTGGCATTCGGTATTTATGCACGTTAAGAATGGAACAATTTTGTAATGACTCAGAAATCTCAGAACACAAAAGCAGGAACTCAGCAGTAGCAGAGAGTCTTCTAATCAAGCCCAGAAAAACAAGCATAGGTCACAAACCAGGCAAGCAGGAAAAGCCAAGGGGAACAGACAAAATCTTCAACCAGTAGTCAGACAGGGTAAAAAAAAATGTATAGGAATGCTGAATAGCACTAGACAATCTGGCAAAGTGTAATTGAATCTAGGCCAGTATATGATGAGTGACTGATGAGGATAATAGGATCCAGGTGAGGAGATAAGCGGGGGGAACTCAGGTGAGAGGAATGAGGTATGTGTGTGTGATTTCATGTGAATGTATGAATTATGTTTCTGTTAATTGGTTCTTTTGTATTAGATGGTGCTGTACAAATAAAATTGAACTGAATTATTTATAACTGAGTACTCAGAGGTCAACACTAAACGTTTCCCTCCTTTCATTGTCTGTGACCATCAGTTGGACCTGTGGCTGTCTGAGGACTTTGGCACCACCTGGAGGAAGATCCATGACAGTGTTTGTTTGGTCAGATGGTGAGAATTGTCCTCTAAATGTATTTAAACACACAAGACTTGGGTTCTGTTTGGAGGTACATATATTTTAGATGGCATAATGAAGGACCAAGAAAAATCTTAACAGATACTTAACTACTTTTTATTTATATCTATCATACAATCTAGTGGAGTATGAACCCTCAGTTACATTTTATACACCAGTCGTCTCTGTGTGATTGATTTGGAATGTAAAAACAAGTCAAAGCTGTCCATCACCAGCAGGGTGTGAAACAGCTTTGTGTCTGTTTGGTTCCACACTGCCTACATGTGCATCTTTGTTTTTGGTATAACAGGCCTATTTATGTGTGTGTATTCATTGTCCGCCATTGTTATTCCAGCTGTCTTTCTCACCGCAGTTTGGACCACTTGCCTTACTCTGGTTTCATTTGAGCACCAGAGTTCACATGAGGTTGTGGTGTCGACCTGCGGTTGTTAGCGCTGCATTGTGGGAGCACTGTGATAGCTCTGCGTGACCACAGCTGTCATTTAGGACCTAACCTAAATTGACTGCAGAGCGAGGGAGCCGAAGCTGCTGTCAGACTGAATCATGAGTCAGCAGCAGCATTCTTATTCAGCCCACAGTCCTTGAAACCAGCAGAATCTTTGCAGTTGAAAACCTTCGCCCCCTTTGGCAGCAAACAAAGCCAGAGGGGGCCCTGGAGCACGGCCCGGGGGGTCGGTGTGTGCCTTGCTCACACAGCACTTATAAGAAACCACAAACATAATCTGTGATCTCTACAAATTCCAAAAAATGAATTTACATTTGAACTTTCAAGTGGTTCAAAATGTGTGCACAATGTGAGCACAATTAGACCTTTCCTTTCCCAAAATCCTTCATTTAATGTCTTTTTCTCACTCATACAGGGGTCCAAAAAACAGCATCTACTTTACAACAAACTACAATGGATCGTGCAGTAAGTAAATGCAATATAGTTATCCACATACAATACATCTACAATTCAGTAATATATCCAGTAACACCACCCTGTCTCTGTCAGATGAAAAGGGAATGCTGGAGTTAAGGAAAACGGCAGACTACGGTAGAAGCTTCCAGACGATCGCAACAAGAGTTTATTCTTTTGTACTGGGAGGGCGCTTTGTTTTCGCTTCCATCATGACTGGCACGGTATGTGTGTGTGTGTGGGTCTGAGCAGGAGCAATAGCTGCTTCTAAGAGTAGGAGCTGCGTGTTTCCGTTTCACCTGATGCAAACAGAATCTCTAATTAGGAGTTGGTGCATATTTCTTCATCTGTTTGTTTATGTGTATGAAGCTTCTATGTGGACATAGATGATAATACTTTTCACACCTAGATGTTGTGTATATTTTCTCTCTTAAACCAAAGTGGTATCAAGCCATTCAAATATTATTTTTTACATATTAAACTTCTGCAACCACCCCAGTATCATGCAGCTGAAATGATATGATCTTTCTGGATTTGTGGGTGTACCACTGACCCTGCAACATATCTATTGGATTTATGATCTCACTTAATGTGCTGCATGTCTAACTTAAATTGTGTACACGTGTTTATTCTTATGTGCCCTTCAGCTTTTTCATCTCATAGTGAATAGAATAATAACTGTATAACAGACACATGCCTGCATATTTCCCTTATGGTTATAAAACTAGAATGTTCGTATGTGTGTTTGTGTATGTTTGTGTGTGTTAGGGTACAGAACGTATGATCCATGTGTCAGTGGACGGAGGCCAAGTGTGGAACATGGCTCAGCTTCCTAAAGTCAACCATGAGCAGTTCTACTCCATCCTGGCAGCCAATCAGGACATGATATTCATGCATGTGGACGACCCTGAAGGTCAGAACCAGTTATGATGATGCTGATACTGATAATTGATGTGATGTGAATGATGAATAATAATTAACATTAGTGTCGATAACACAAAATAACCCTGAAGCAGATATCCTGCTGAAGTGTCCTTAAAAAAACACTGAGTGGCAGCAAGTTTCTCTGTCATCAGTAAATGTGTTGCAGTGGAGAATCCAAATCTTTTGTGTGTGTGTGTGCGTGTGTGTGTGTGTGTGTGTGTGTGTGTGTGTGTGTGTGTGTGCGTGTGTGTGTGTGTGTTGAACAGACTCTGGGGTTGGAACCATCTATGTATCAGATGACAGAGGAACCGTGTTCTCCAAGTCTCTGGAGCGTCACCTCTATACTACCACAGGAAGTGACACTGACTTTACCGCCATTGCTTCCCTCAGGGGCGTCTACATGACCAGCATACTCACAGAGGGTGGGTTAACACACCGTGTAATATGTTGTATGTGTGTATGTATAGGTATGCACATGTAGGTATGTCTACATGTGTATGTATGTGTCTATGTATATCTGTGTATGTGTGCATGTATGTTTGTATGTGTGTATACATATACAATATCCTTATTTTTATATTTATCCTTATTTTGTGTAAACGTGTTTTGACTGTGACATAGCCTGTTCTGCACTCCCTGTCTTGTGCCGGGTTCCAGTGAGCTGGGTTTCGAGCCCCCAGATCTGGTTGCACAGCCTTATGGGGGCTCGGAGTTCATCTCACAGAATTGGGCCACTCTCATTGTGATGTATTGTGTTTTTGTTTTTGTGTAATATATGGAAAATTTAAATAATAAGAGGAAGGAGAAAAAAATAAATAAATAAATAAAAGAAAATGATTTACTTGATTGATGAACTAAAACCTATTGTTGTAGGAGATCAGTCAAAAAACTTGTTAGCAGAAGTGTTTTATTGTCTGTAGTTAAACGGCTTAAACATGCAGAATAACACATGTACCATGGTCTGTAGAAGTCATTGTAATGCATATAATTGTGTCCCTTCATAGATGGTGCTGTGGAGACAGTGATCACCTTTGATCAAGGAGCAAAGTGGCAGACGCTGCGCAGACCACAAAACAGCCATTGTGACACTGAGACCTCAACTAACAGGCCTAATAGAGTGAGACACACATATATACATACATACTGATTATGTTTTATTGTGATATGAATGTATCCTTTATTGTTTATGAAATGTTTTATGTATGTGATGAATGATGGAATTGTTCTGTTTAACATAATGAATTAATTAACCTGATCCATGCAAACACACACTCTCATTGTCTAATATATCTAATGTCCCAAAAAGGCTTTCTCCTTTATGAGTCATTATATTCATGTTACGATGAGTTTCTGCAGTGTGGGTGTGACTTCATACCAACATCATCCTTATTATTGTGTATTTACAGTGTAGACTTCACATCCATGCCTCCTACAGCACCACCATGAAGATGAATGTCCCCATGCTGCCTCTCTCGCAGCCCAGTGCTGTTGGCCTGATTCTTGCCCATGGTATAAAACACACACACATGCATATACACACACACACACACACACACACACACACACACACACACACACACACACACACACACAAAGCTGTTTTGATACAGAATAATTTTACTCCATGGTAAAATTTCTCATGACACTATCTCCCTGCCTTCCTCCAGGCAGTATTGGAGACGCAGAGTCATCTCTCTTGCCTGACGTATTTGTGTCTGATGATGGGGGCTATTCGTGGCTGTTGGCCCTCAGGGGTCCACATCATTATGCTATACTGGACTCTGGAGGCCTGCTGGTGGCTGTGGAGCACACCAACTCACCTGTTAATCAGATTAAGTGAGGATAAGTGATTGTATTGTATTTTTTTATTAAATATTTTTAGCATATGTCAGCTTTAACATTTCTTTTTTGCTTGATGGGCTCTTTCCACTTCTCGTCCTCTACTCTCTCAGGTTTTCCACAGATGAAGGGCAGTGCTGGCATACATATAACTTCACCAGTGACCCCTTTCACTTCAGCGGTATGGACAGTGAGCCCGGCTCGCGCTCCATGAACGTCAGCCTGTGGGGCTACAGGAACGACTTCAGTAAATGGGTGGTGATCACTGTAGACTTCAGGAAGCTCCTCACCAGAGATTGTGAGTATGTGGGAGAGGATGGGTGATGTTTGGTTGGTGTTGGGGCATGTGTGCTTTTACTTAGTGTGTCTGCATGTGTATATGTCTGTGCAGGCAATGAAGGGGACTATGTACAGTGGCTTGCTCACTCTGCAGACCCTAGTGGATCTAATGATGGCTGTGTGCTGGGCTATAAAGAGACCTTCTTACGCCTGAGGAAAAACTCTGTCTGCTGGAACGGCAGAGACTATGCTGTCACCAAGCAGCTGTCCCCCTGCTCGTGTACAGTGGATGATTATCACTGGTACGTCTTTGTTCCTTCCATGTCATCTTTGTAATTTATGTGAGAGACTGACAAATAGATTAAGTAATTTCTTCATCCTGCATTTAGTGTGATCATGAGGTTTAGCTAAGTAGTAGGGACATTGGACATTTTATTTCATGTGTATGGAAAAGAAAATGTAGGGTTTGAGGTTATCTAGTGGATTTTGGCAAAGTTTTATTGCAATGCTGTCCAAATTGAGCACAGACAGAACCATACAAATCCTTTTCCCTACCAGCATTAGACAGTGTGTCTCTTTTTGTTTTTACAGTGACTTTGGATACTACCGACCAATGAACAGCTCAGAGTGTGTAGAGCAGGAGAAGTTGAAGACTCGACCTCTGGAGTTCTGTTTAAATGGAACTATCGAACAGCTACAGACCAGTGGGTGAGGATGTGTGTTTTTATCTTTGGTCTTTACAGATTTCACACCCTGTGCTTTCACTCACTGTTGTGAAATAAAAAAAATACTGGCAACAAAACCGCTTTGTTCAAGCTGCAGTTTAGGAGCCAAAAAGCTCAGATTTTAAAGGGAATGAAACACAGAAAATAAAGTGATAATTGTACATTGTTATGTATGTGACAGGTCTTCCCACTGTGCGTTATGCTATGGATAGCTGTAAGAAATGATGAACACCTCATTTCCAAAAGCCTTAAGTCTATTAATTAACTGAACACAGAATGTGGAATGTATCACCATTTCTGCACATCTGGACTTGGTTACGCCAGCTGTTAAATCCATCACAAAGTCTGAGTGTAAAGTATTTCCTTAGTAACTACTAGCTACTGTAGTTTCACACTATATCAGGTTGCACCATTAAAACTTGAGAAATGTCTTATCTAATAAACGCTTTAGTATTGTGTAAATTGGTTGCTAGGGAACATCTGTAACAGCATTTAATAAGAAGCAACTAACTAGCTAAAAAGGAGCATGCCACATCTGTAGTATCGCAAGCTGTAACATAGTTTTAGTTTTAGATGCCAAAGGATAACATAAACTTAGCTTTCAATCCTTTGTGCATATAGGGTGTTTTTTTATAAGCGTACCTGGAGAAATATTTGGGTTTTAGTATTCATACAGTTTACACTGAGAGGCTTTCTGAGTTACTTAAAGATCAAAGTGTCAAAGCAAGACTCTGAAAGAAAGTGTAAAACAGGTTATAATGCTTGCATTGCAGTAGCTCCTCTGACTCTACATCAACCCTCCTCTCACCCCAATCTGTGGTATGTTGTGGCAATTTTGCACTTCCACTCTGACAAGGAGGAACAAGATAAATGTCCTTCCAGTATTGTCACTCTTTATAACGCATGCATACAGACTCAGTGTCTGTGTTAGACAATGAATGAAAAGGCGAAGTCAAAACACACACTCTATAGTCATGAAAACTCCAAAGCATTCTGTCACTTTTAGAAAAAAATGATTGCTACATCAACCAGCTCTTTGTTTGTTACTGTGCAGAGCCGCTTCTGCCTCTGCACACTGGCTGAGAACTGCACGTTGAACTCTGTCTTGCTTTTCCGTATCTGGTATTGTTGTTTCTGTGGCAACCTGCCATTCTCTGATTTCCTTTATTGTTGGCCTTTCTAAACAGTTTACATTTTGCACATTCCCTGCTCACACTCCATGAACCCATGAATGTAATCAGACTAAAGTGCTCTCAGTTAAATGTTACGTGGTAAGATACAGAATAATTAAACATGGTTACAAGCAGTAACTGTATTCAAACAAGTGCAGTAGTATTTGTAATTTCAGGTGTATATATATCACTTCTTTGGTCTTTTTGATCATGCTGAACCATGTCCCCTTCACTGAGTTTTGTCTTGTTTCTCATGTCTCTCTGTCATCCTCCATTTAAGCTACCGAAAGATTCCAGGAGACCAGTGTGAGGGTGGTTTCCAGCCAGACAGGAGGGAGACTGACCTGAGGAGGATGTGCACCAGCAATGCCCTTCATCCAAATTCTCTGGTCAGTGATGCTCAGTTAGAGAATTCTGTAAATTTGGACATATTGAAGAGGGAAACTTCTGATCTTCACCATGATCAATACTGAAGGTTAGGGTTAGGGTTATATAGTTATAGCATGTGGGTTATATAGTTATAGCATGACATCAGTCAGCAGTATAGTCTGAATCACTGTTTATTTATAACTAAGTGATGCACTGAGGGTTGTTTTTGACGCACTGTTTCTTCACAATTTCCTGCCTCTCTCTTTCTGTCATTCTGTCAGACTGAAACTGGTTCAACAAACACAGCTGTCATAGTGATGGTTGTCATAGTGATCCTGCTGACGAGCGCCATAGCAGGCGTTTGGCTTGTGAAGAAATACGTCTGTGGAGGACGGTCAGTTCACCACATTTCATACACACCAATAACACTGAACATATTTTTCTTCTGTTTGTCTGTAATATGCAGTTATGTCTCCATCAGGTTCCTTGTGCACCGATACTCTGTCATGAGGGAAAATGTTGAGGCTAATAAAATTGAAGGAGTCGATGATATTGACGCCCACTACATGGAGACAGGAAAAGCACAGTACAATGAAGATTCAGATCAGGTATCTAATACTGTGTATAATGTCCATTTTTATTGGTAGGACTTTGTGATTATCAATTAATCAATTACTTCTGTCTCCTCATAGGACCTCTTAGAATAAGGTGGAGATTTCGGCCCACTCCAAGGCTCTTCAAGACTAAATTTAACACAGTCTTTCCTGATGCCTGGACACTCCTGTTGTTCCCACGTGCTGATTAACATCTGCTTCTCAATTTTCGTTATCACCTGGCGGCTGGAGGACCCAACAGCAGCAGGGTGACTCTCACATTGCTTCCTTGTACCAGTTGAGGATCCAAACAGCAAAAAAAAAAGGCAAACTGGTGACTTGGGGAGGGGGGACTAAACCCAGTGCAGGACAGAAGAAGGCTCTGGGGCCCCTGGAGAGCTTTTGTTGTTTCTGTCACAAAGAGTTCTGTAAAGACTGTTGAGTCTGAATATGTGCTCTGTATGTTTCCTTTCATGCTGATCTAAGGAGAGATGGCATTTCATATGTGTGATGCACCGCAGATGCGCAAAACAGAAGACAGGACTTTGAGATATATAGGCTTCTAGAAAATGTTATAAAAGTATGTCAGAATTAGGGAGCAACCAAGCAATAGAACACAGAAATTAATCAATAATATGTTAGCTCAAAGTCTGTGTGTCTGCTGTCAGTCAAGTAGGTTTTTTTTTTGTACTCTGTAAATGTAAAACTTGCTAAATGCAGCCCTGTTGTGCAGACCATTTAAACATTCATTTTATCAGTTTCACCTGTCTCTAAAATTGGGCAGTAGCACATTTTTAAAGACTACTCACCATTCTTATGCTTAGAAGGGAGCACTTTTCATTTTAATAGAAATGACTGTGAGTAGTAGTACACCTTAAAATGTTATTTGTCACCATTTTTTTTTACCAGTAATGTTTCTGTTCTTACCATATACTGTTTTTGTTTTTTTTTGTTTTTTACAGATGAGTAGTTTTCAACAAAATCCCATCAGGCGATGCACTTTATATGTTCATAACACTAATTGCTTTTGTTATGTAGCCATAATAGATTTGTTATTTCTTATTTCACTTTTTTTTTTACTTTACTTTTACTATAAATGTAGGTAATATATAATAATTACTAATATTTCCATATAGGTCAACACTTTTGATTTATTTTAATTTTCACATGTTAGTTTAAATTGGTGTGTGCCTCATTTTGAAAACAAAAATAGGGACTAGTTTTAAAAATAGAACAGGAGATGAAAATGTAACTTTTAGTGTAATGACTAGGAAGTAACTAGAACATTCAAATAGGTACAAATACTTTTTTGCCCCTAAAAATAGAAAACTTATAAGTAAAAGACGACTGGTGCTTACCTCACAGAACTTGTATCTACCATATAAATGATGCAGACTAACAACAATAGTAATAAAAGAAATCACAAGAAAATAAATAGTAGTCTTTAATTTTAGAGCCTAGTGAAACTTTTGGAGTAAAATTTTAAAGAGCCTAGCATCATTGTGAAGAAATAAAATGTACAGCTTCATACAGCTAATATCTTCCTCCCCCCTGTTTGTATGGTGTAAATGAAAGACTTGAATTATTGCCAAAGCACTTTTATTGTCGACTTTTCTCATTTTTAGAGGTGAAACTTAACCCTAGCCCATCATTGTGTTAGTATGACGATAATGCTAACCCAAACCCCTTTACTTGAACTTTCTGATATTTTTACTTAACAGTATGCACCAATATGTCACTGTTGTTGTGTCTTTTTTTACTATTTGGCTGATGTTTTCTCCACATTAGCCAATACCAATATGCATTTGTATAATGATGTTAACGCAGACACAGACATAATCATCAAGACAAGATAATCAAATGTTTGTTACTAATATGACATTGGAGAAACTCACAGAAATGCCAGTCAACAATCAGCTAAATGTTGCCAGAGAAAACATTTCCAGAAAGCTATCAGCCAGTACTGATGGTCTTTTAATATCAATATATTGGTGGTACATCCCAAATAAATTGTCTTACAAATGTTGGAACAAAATTATAAACCCCTCAGTTTCATGTGTGTGTTGGCCACCATCAAGTACTTAATTCTGTTCACTGAATTGCATCTTTTCATCCTTTAGATGAGATGTTGGCTGGCTCGAATTTCTATATTATCTGCAGTGTAAGAATTGTAACTTTTGACATATGTGCAGGGCTTATGGCCAATGCTTGTTTTTTCTAGCAGAGGCAATAATATCCCAGCAAATAAGCTATTGTAATAAGCTGGCCTAGTTTAGAGGCATATTCTCAAGGACTCTTGGGTGGACTTTGTCAGATATGAGCGCAAATTCGTATGCTTGATTCTTCTTTACTTACACAGCTGTGAGTAAGAACAAACCTAGCTATTTACTTGATCCAATGATTTATTTTTGCACTGTACCTACAGATATGTGAAAAAGATTGCATTTGTGCCTCCATGTACATCTCATTTTTTGTAAAAAGAAAATATTGGGCCATGAGTTGTGATCTTCATTCCATCTTGTTTTCTTGACTGTTTGCTCAGATAGGAGTAGGATGAGTATCTTTGAATTAAACTATTCTGTAGCACAGATGTTTTATAACAATGTTTCGATCTATTGAATGAAAACTATGATTCATGAATGAATAACACCATCCCTTTTACAAAAGTTAATCTTCTTTTTTTTGTTAATGCACAATTTGTAGAAATGGAATCACTGCGTTAGAATAAAAAAATAGTGTTAAAGCAAATTAGAATCCACTACAATGTAAAAAATACAAGTGGCCATTTTGAATATGTGGTTTTATAATGGTTGAGAAGTATTTTAGTTGGTCTTACTTCAAGATAAGACCAACCAATGCAAACAAAACAATAGTCCCAAAGGACCCAGTGACACTCTCTTTCTGCAGACACAGCACAGAGGTGCTACACAAAGGTAATAAAGCAATTATTAAACAATCACTATCAATTACAGTTCACTGAAGATAATAATTTATATTACCCACTCAATAAATAGCATCAAATATTTAAAATATTGCACCACGTTATTTCCAAATAAAGAATTTGATCACTGGTTGTCCACAGGCTGTAACAGTAGGAGATCATGAACATATTACTCCGTTAATCTGAAGCAAAGGGAATAATTTAAGGAACATCACTAAAGAGTGGCAGATATGTAGTGTATTTTCTGCTACAGATTTATATTATTCTAATACTAAAAGTTCTGCTTCTTTAAAAGGCCTTAGTATGAACCTTTGTTCAGAACAGCCAGAGTCTTCATATAAAAACTGGTTTCAACCAGTATAATGACCATTAATATCTGGGAGTTGTCAGACAGTAAAGGCATTGGAACTTGAATATAAACAAGTATAGATTGAATCCTTTTAAGGTTGAAAAGTCGGCTTAGCAGAGTGCTCGTGCCCAGGAAAACGTACACATGTATGGGCTGTAACATTTGTATAAATGATCTTACACACAGAGGAGAGGAGAGACAGAACGGAAGGCTCCATTGGACTCGGGACACCTTTAATTCAGCAGCCTCGAATTGATAAAGTTCTGTCTCCACTGACCTAGGCAGGGTTCTGATTGATTGATAATAAAGAAAACTAAAAGGAACTTCGACTTGGTTTTTAATCCACTCTTCTCACTCAGAGGGGTGGTAAATGTCACCACAGCACAATTGGGATACAGTAAACACAGGACTGCACATTTATGGGTTTAAAGGTCAGTTAAGAGAAGCACCTGATCCTGACAAGGCTGATACTCCAGACTAAACACAACACTACATTTCATTGGCAGACATCCCTCAGGATTATATGAGCAATGCCACACAGAGAGGGGAATCAGTAGAGCATGTAGTTTGTCATTGCCAAAAATAGGCTACTACATTTAAGAGGGGAAATCAAGAAGTTTGGAGTGGAAGAACTCAATCCGGAAAATTGATTTACCATTGGGGCTAGGGAGTCTATTACATTGTCTGAGAGAAACCGTCTTCATTAATATGTAGATTAATTTATTTGTTTGTTTGTTTGTTTATGTTGATGTATGTATGTTTAACGCTGGTTCACACTGCAACATATTGTAGGTGGGGGTGGGAGTTGTAGCAGTCAGCAGGGGCGCTGCACTCTCTGGTGTGATGTAACGCTACATCCGGAATATTGTCGTTTTGAAACTGTAGTTCGGCAAACTGTCAAACCTGCGAGTTAGCGAGGGTTGCAAACGTAACATTTATCATCGATACCCGTATTTACAAGATGTCGGCTGGGAGTTTGGGCAACAGTGCGTGTGGAACAATGCTTTGAAGTAATGTCAATTCATCACAATGAGACCTATTTCAACAGTTAGCTCGCCAGCTAACGTTAGCTTACAGCTAGCTCTGGCGTAACGGTTTGCTAACACGTTTGCTAATTATATTAGCCAGGTTTGCCACCTGCCAAAGTTACCAAGATGCACAAAATTTACATGCAAAACAGCTAGTAATGGTTTCAGTTGTGCATTGTTTGTGCTAAGTGTAACGAGCGTATATCTAATGTTAGCTCGGGTAGCCGAGAGCAGTGGCCTTGCATTGTGAAAACAAAAAGGAAAAGTTAATGGTGGGGTGGCGTAACTGTCTGGTAGCTTCTGGCGCAGTCCTGAACTGCGACAATTGATTTCTAAAGGGTTTTGGCATTGTTGGTTTTTCCATTTCGGTTTTTTCATTTCAGATAGTTCAGGCTAACAACAAGTTGACATTGTTGGGTTTGCGTTGGTGTCAGGCGTAAACAGCAGCATTAGGTGATAATATTGTGAATTTGAAGTCTGGTGTAGCTTACATGCTATACATTTTGATTTCAGAATTTGTTCGTTTACTATGAGCTCCTTATCAGCCCAGCTTCCTGCATCAAGCTCATCATGCAGGACTCTACCTGGAGAAGGAAATCAGGTATAATTAAACGATTACATCCACAATTATCCGCAAACATTATTCATAATTGATGCTCAACAGTGGTTTTGTGTTTTGTTTGACTATTCCAGGTGCAACCCAAAGCCCCACTCTTGCAGATCTTGCGTGTTGCTGGAGCCCAGGAGGAAGTCTTCACACTCAAAGAGGTGAGCTGATAATTGAAATATATGGGGTATTTGTCAGTATGCAGCCTGTTGTTTTGGCTCATAATAAAATATTAGCTCAAAAGTGGCTATTTCAGGGTTCAATATTTTACAAATGGGCCCTCAGGTGCCCTATTACATTTAATATCCAATGATTTGTCTAGGTGATGCACTACTTGGGTCAGTACATCATGGGGAAGCAGCTGTATGACAAACAGAGGCAGCACATAGTCCACTGCCAAGATGACCCTTTGGGAGAGCTACTGGAAGTAGAGAGCTTCTCTGTCAAAGACCCGAGGTAAACATGTTTCTGTTCAATCCTCAGTCATGCTGGAATATATATCTCAACCTGTATAAATCTAAATTAAGGAAGCATACCTTAATCTCTTATCTTCCCATTTTGCAGACCGGTGTATGAAATGCTCCAGAAGTACCTGGTGGTTCTTGGTTGTGCTGGTAAGTGACCAGTTCATTTAATAACTGAAATGTATTATACATGCTATGTGTGAAATAATACTGGGGGACACCATCAAAGAACAAGCAATATATGAATGTTCTCTATAGTAAGCACAGGTTTTTTTGATGACTTGAAATTCAATCATGTCTTTTTCCTCTTCCCTTTTTTGAGTTTTAATTAAATTTTTCATTTGCATCTTTACCATGGTATGTTTTGACGTGAAGGTGCCTTGATCCCATTGATTCTCTAAAATCAGCTTTTTGTTGTGTACATGGTGAGTGCTTGTGACATCTCTTGTGCATCGCTCGGGGATGCCGGCACCAGAAGAACACAATTTTCCAGCTTGAAGTACTAATCCACAAAAGAAGGCCTTAGTGAGAGAGTGTGTTATGCTTTTATTAAAGGGTGGGGTTGTCCTTTTTCTGTTACTGTGTTTTATCTGAAATGCAGACGCTGCAGAGAATCTTTCTGTGGGCCGTGAATGTGTTGAGGGCGGAGTGGAGGATCGTGGTCAGGTAAAACCGAAGCATGGTGCTAAGAAGAAACAGAGACCCCCCCCCAAACCTTTAGTACCTCTCTACACACAACACTGTTAATGCAAAGGGACAGGACCAGCAGCCACATGCTACGTGCTAAGCTGTTCAGATATTAATAACTTCTGATGTAAATTGTAACATGCTGACCAGCAGTGCTGGATTGAGATCAGTAGTCCTCCTTGTGACATCAGTTTTGAAGATTTTTTTGTAAAGGATTAGGATTTAAAATGTGCTCCTGTCAGGTTGTGTGTACTGAGGCAGGGGCGGGGTATGGTCTGCTGTCTTCGTTGGTGTGCATCTGTACAGAGTGGCACCGTCTCTGTACAACCCCATCCTTGGTCTGGTCTGGTGGGAGTTTCAGCAATCTTTTGTGATCCACCAGCTCCACCCAGTGGATGGGGGGGGCAGAGTCACTGTCTCTGTCTGTCTCAGAGTTCTCTTCTCTGCTCCGAACTGGAGGATCGTAGCTCCTGATCAGCTACAGGCCTAACAATAACCCTGAACCTCTTCACCCATCCCCATTTTCCTACACCCCTCTTTCCGATTCCCTCCCCAAATCCACTTTGTAGCACCGACTGTATGCCCACATGTATGTACTGCAGATTTTTGCTTAAAGAATCCAATAAGTTAGTTTATTTTCTATTTGCTGCATGTGCTAAATCCACGCCAGGGTGCTAAATTACAAATTACAAATATGATCATACATCATTGGAATACGTTTTCTTCTCTTGGCTGGGATACAATTATAGTTTGTAGGGCATTAGAATTATCTTATTTTAATAATCTTCATCCTAATAATTCCTTTCTGCTTTCCTGCTGCTTCTTTTTCTCTTCTTATATGGAAAGGTGTTCAACACTTAATACCAAAAGCTTTTTATAACAACATTTATTGTTTTTCTCTGTCTTGTGCATATTTAAAGATTGAACCTATCTTAGAATAAGTAAGTAAATTTTATGAGCAAGTTTGTACATACTACAGAAATAGCTGTACTAAATTCTTTGAACACACTCTTGTGTTCATTCATTGTACACAGGTACACTGGCTCTCCTATCTGCACTTTCTGTTCTTTACTCACACACAGCTTCAAAGTGACAGTTAGATATTTTTTGACCTCCCTCCCCACTGGCCCATACCCTAATTGCCCAGCCCCTTATTCCCTGAACCACCTCCCAATTACTAAGGGGGCCACTTTGAAAAGGAGCTGCGAGTTCTCCAAGTATCCAGTCATGGCTCTGTATTCTAATTTGTTTTCCCTTCACATGTCCTCCCACTTCAGATTTGTGGAGGTGTGGTCAAAGCAGGGCTGGAGGCTGGCAGTAATGGGCCTCTCCTGCAGACCCCTTCCCAGAGGCGACCTCGGGAGCCAGATGATGGTAACCAAACAGTTAATGAGCTCAGCAGTATGCTTAGGACTACATCTATTCAAAATGCTGAATTTAACTACTCCAAACATACACAGACTCCCTTGAAGGCCTGCCACGGTCAGCCTGCAAACGACCCAAGCTGGATGTCACTCTTGATGAGTGGGACCTCTCTGGCCTGCCCTGGTGGTTTCTGGGTAATCTCCGTAGTAACTACAGCCGTAGGAGCAATGGCTCCACTGACATCCATACAAACCAAGTAAGAAACTTCATGTGTTATTAATAAGTTAATCTCAAGCATTATCATTTTCTGTTCCAACAAAAGCCAGGTCAAGGTACATTTTTTCAAGCCTAAAGACAGAATTTCTTGTTGACAAGTGACATAAATTGGAGAGTAACAGTGGTGGTCTGACTGATATGTCAGCTGTCTCGTGCACAGGAGGAGGACACAGCCATTGTGTCGGACACCACAGACGACCTCTGGTTCCTGACCGAGGGTGAGAGTGAACAGGTGAGCGTGGAGATGAAAGAGGCTGCATTGGAGGAAGGGAGCGGAGGCGAGGGAGAGACTCTACCTGAAATTGATGATGGAGGAGGAAAAGAGGAGAAGGCAGATCGAGAGGTAAGAGTTTGAGCCTCAGCAACAGTTGGGTACAAAAACAATTGTAGTTTTATACACAACAGTATTTTCAGTTCAGCAGTGCAAATCATTTTAACAGTTAAAATGATTAATATAGAACTGTATAGAATTACCAATGATGGTGAAAATAATGTAATCATATTAGGGCTGCCACTTCTGATTATTTTCATTTTGGTTATTCTGCCGAATGTTTATTAGATTAATCGCTTGGTTTAAAAAATATTGAGAATAAACCCATCACATTGTCCCTGTGCCCCAGATGTAATCAAATGTCTTATGTGTGACATAAGACGGACATAAATTAATCCTCACATGTGAGATGTTTAACCAGAGAATTTTGGACATTTTTGCTTAAACAATGATTAATGCATTATCACATTTGTTGCTGGTGATGGAGATTGACTAATCAGATGTCTTTTTGTCTTCAGATGCAGGAAGAGCCAGATGAAGACTCGCAGTGTCTGAGTGATGACACGGATACAGAGATCTCCACACAGGTCTGTATCATCTGTTTCTTTTTTCGTCTGTATTTTGCAGGGTTAGGTTGTGCTGGATTAAACCTTATAAAAATGTGGATGTGACTTTCTTTGTACCTCTTACCTCAGGACTCGTGGCAGTGCACAGAGTGCAGGAAATATAACACTCCTCTCCAGAGGTACTGTGTCCGCTGCTGGGCTCTACGAAAGAACTGGTACAAAGATGTCCCCCGACTCGCCCATTCCCTCTCTGTCCCTGACATACCTGCATGCAGCTCTCTCACCACCCATGACGAGGAAGATGACAGTGATACAGGCATCGATGTCCCAGACTGCAGCAGGACAGTGTCTGACCCTGTCATCCTGCCTTCTCACTCTACAGCTGACAGACCTCTACCCACTATGGTTATGGGCAAAGGCAAAGGGCCTCGACACTCTGCAACGCACAAGGATGACCAGCTCTCAGGAGGGGAGAGCCAAGAAAGTCTAGGAATGGAGGTTGAAGTTAGGCCTGAGGCACTGTTGGAGCCTTGCAAGCTCTGTCGAGTGCGACCGCGTAATGGGAATATAATACATGGACGTACGGCTCACCTACTAACCTGCTTCCCGTGTGCAAGGAGGCTACATAAATTCCAGGCTCCTTGTCCGGGATGTGGAAAGATAATTCAAAAAGTTATTAAGATATTTGTCCTCTAAAAAGCAGACACACCTCAGTCAGGCACTCAGACCTACTAAGGAAGAAAACACACACATATTTTCAAACATTAGACCTTACAGCTGCATGCACTCTGGTACACAACCGCTGCCCGTAGACACACAAACACACACAACACGTGCACCTTACCTTACCTTACTTCCACAGATATACACAAAGTATAGAACTTGGTGAAGTTTGCTCTTGATTGCATGGTTTATTTTGCATCACACTGCCTCTGAAGTATTGTTAAATATCTAACCTTGGACATGAGTTAATTACACATATAAATAAGGGATATTAAAAAAAGTATTTATTTATTTACGAGAAGGTCATATAAGATAGCAGAGTTTGTGTGGGCCCGTTATGTAATTATCTTATTTCAGAAGCCTTGTTTTTTGAGGCTGTGAAGATTTTCTTGTTTCTTTCTACTGTGTTTGTTGAATTGTGCCATCCAGGAACTAGTATTGCTTGCCTTGGTTCTGTTAGTTTTGTTTGATTTTCTTTTTCAGTAGGCTCACTTCAAACCACAACTGGACATTAATGGACAAATCAACGCAGGTATGTAACTACAAGAATTTTGCCTTGAGCATTTTCCAGGCCTGTAAAAAAATAATTGAATGTTATATCCTGTGAATCCTCTTAGGTGGCTCTGAGATTTGATTTGAGTTATGAAGACAAGATTGAAGGAAGAACAACACTTAAAACCAAGTTTTTGTCATCAACAGCTGCATTTCCATGAAAGTATCCTCCTAAGCTTTTCTTTTTTTAAAAGTGCGCGCTCAGCATAAGTGAATGTAACGTAAAATACAACTGTGGTGGCGTAAGTTGTCTCAACAAAAATATTTTCAGAAGTAGAGTTGAATTTAACCTGCTTGAGAATGCACAGCTTGTGTTGACTGGGTTTTTCTCTCGGTAGTATTTCGATGTTAATATGTGTACAATATTTACAAATTGTCACGTGTCTGATGACAGTTCTGCCTGCAGCGAGTTATGCCATGATTATTTTAATGTTTAATTTCAAGAAGGTCATTTTACTTCCCTTCTTGAATTTATGATAAATTAACATTTCTGTATATTTTGTATTTAATTTATTTATGATTGTTTTAATTGTTCAGACGACCACCTCCAATGAAGCCTAAAAAAGCTGCACTTGTTACATTAAACAGTTCTAATATGTAATTTGCATCTAAAATGTTTTCGAGGAGATATACAGAAAGTCTTTAAGGAAACAGTTACCAAATGTACCCTCAGTGAAAAACACTGCATAGTACTTAATGGGTGATGGGGGTTTGATTTAAGCGTTACACTGCCATGTAATGATTTTGAACTTTAATTTGTATATGATAGATTTTATTTAGATTGTTCTTTATTGCATTATTTGATGATTGTATTGCTGGACCACAGTGCTAATACTTATTTTGAGTGAGTGTGAGCTGTCTATAAATACAGTATGCTATACAGAGCTAAGACATAAGATGTTCAGTGACGGAAAGCATTTAATTCTTGGCTCTGCTTTACTTACAGGGAGCTTCATAGATTTTCAGTCTGCTCTTTACTTGTGCTGAACGTTTCTGCCAGCAGGTGGGGAGAAGTCTCAATATTGTATCTGCCCACAGAGGCTGTACAGTATCAGTGATAACGTAATACATACAGTATATAGAGCATGCTTACTCGTGACTAGAACAGCACTGAGCCTGTGTGAGAGCTAAAGCTATAAAAGATAAATGTAGCCTGTTGTATGTATCACCATCATTGTGCACCTAGAGAAATTAACTTCCTCTATAAACAGACCTCATAACACAGTGGCATATGAATCATGTTATACCAGTGTTACTGGCTCAGAGTTAATTATTGACATTAAAACTACAATGTGATCAAACATGGTACAGTGAATATAGTTGTTTTTTTTCTACTTGTCGTGGAATAAAAGTTCTTTTGTAAAGCACTAAAGAGTTGGATGTTAATTGTTTAAATCACTTAACTTGCTTAACAGGAGGGCAGTTGATGTATAGTACCCACTGGCAAAGAGAAGTGTGTGTGTGTGTGTGTGTGTGTGTGCGTGTGCGCCAAAGAATAAGTCATTGTATGACAGGCCAGCTGTCATGTGTCCTCCTTCTTGACTGGGGTCCAGCACCTGCGTCCCTCCTCTGCTTACTCACTGTTCTACTTACTTGCGTCTGCCTTATTTTTGTCCTCTTGTCGACAAGTGGTGCAGACACCCTACCCCTCTACTGTACATGTAACACTGAAACTGTTGCTCTCTTAATGTGTGCATAAATATTGTGACTGTTTTACCCCTGGGTTTTTTTAGGTACTGATAACTCATTAGGGGATATTCCCTGCCTGGAAAGTCCCCTGTGAATCTCTCCTCCATCTGAAACCACATGGGTAAATCACTCAAGACTTTCATACAAAAGAGGACAAAACTATTTATAAGCTCTTTGAACGGGGCAGTTTTATAGAGGGCACAATTCCAGGTAGAAACAACAACACACAGCACTTAGCTGGGAGATGGATAGGTGTTTCTGTCCTCACTGTGATGTACATTACAGTACTAAACAATCATAACAGCCATACCAAAAATGTTTCTCCTCACTGCATCTAAATTCAAGAATGGCATACTGCTTTGTCTGAGGCATCTGGAACGTCACACAGCGTAGAGATGGGGAATGGTATGACACCCCTGGTGACATGGCACTCGGAGCTTGGCAGCTCCAGAATGGCATGGCCCAGGGAGTGGTAGGGGATCTGCATGTTTCCATGGCAACAGTATCTCCATCCCAACATCCCAGAATAACTTCACACATTCTCCCTTTATCCCCTATGGCGTAGGCAATACTTCCTAGAGGGAAAATAGTTAGGATGGAAGCAATGAGTTGAACATTGCTCCAATACCTCTGACCATTTTTATCATTGTATTGCTCTCACTGTCTATTAACAGAGTTGTGAAGCACCTAAGTCACCTAACCCTAACCCTAATTACTTTCAATTCCCCTTCAAACCACCTTCAAAATAACAAAATCCCCCCCTTGCAACTGCTCATATTAAGCAAGTTCAATATTCTAGTCACAATAACAAGGGAGTAAAAACAAATGCACACAAAAAGGGTTCTAAAAAGTGAACAGGGAATCCCAAATCATATGAAATTCAGTATGAATTGTCTTTAAACTTTTTTCCCTTTAAAAAAATAAAATAAAAAATGAATACATAAATAATTTCTGTGTCACTTTCCTGTGACCTCTGTTTGCATAACTCCCGTATGGCGAGTCTCAGCCTGTTTACCCTCTTTTGCTTTCTTCTGGTTGTGTGTCTGAGTATCTGTAACTCTATCTGTGTGGTCAGGACCTTTCCTTTCTCACCTCCATACACACACACACACACACACATTCTCTCTGTTGTGTCCGACTATTTGGTCGCTCCAGAAACCAGCCCGCTAAATTTGTCCCACTGGTGACATGGGAGAAGGTCAGTGGAGCCAGAGAAAAACAAGACAAAGACATAAAGACAGAGAGATTAGAGTAGACATAATAGGGGAGGGGGAAACAGGTAATGATACAGATAGGCTCATAAATGTTTTAACTGCCTTAAAACAACTGTCGATTGTCAAAATAACATTTAAACAGGTTTTGCTGGCTGCAATTATTACTCCTATTCATACCGACCATCAGAAGACCCCCTCCAAATGTATATACAATGTAAATGATGGGGACCAAAATCCACAATTCTTGTTTTTGAGCGGAAAGTTTCTCTGAAGATACTATAAGGCCTTTGAAATCTGAGTAGACAAATAAATTGTGTATCTTCAGTCTTTATAGTAAAAAAAAATCTTGATGAACAGTGTTTTCCTGTTCAGCTTCGTCAGCCACCTGACTATTGTTTTAAGACTTTTAAAAAGACTGTGAACCTATCCTTTAAGGTGAGCTGAGTGGAACAAGGAGAAGCAGAGTGGAGCTTGCCAGATATGGAGGATGATATTGAAAAGCTTGACTGACTTGGAGTCAGGCTAGCTCCTGCATAGCTGTCCACTCAAATCTCACAACATCACTCTGCAGGCGTATACACATTACTGGCCTCAGACAGGATTCAGCCACGTCTCTTAGAGTAGCTATGTTGATTGTGGTTTACACTAGGGCAACATCTAGGTGTGAATTGCCATCATTAAATTGGACAGATTAAACTGGATAGATTTTTATGAGGGGCAAGCTTTACCTTGTCAGATTCCTTTCTAGTCGACTGATGTGAGACTGGCAGTCTCAAAGAAATGGATGCTTTGTTATGAAGCCTGCGATGATTGTTGTGTCATAATACTTTGGCGTTACTTGAATATGTGGATGTTTGGAGCAGTGGGCCACAGGTTATTGACAGTGAATAACTTTAGGGCTACCATGTGCTCTAAAGTATGTTAGTGGGAAGTGGGTTATGTACGTAGGTATGGGCATGTATGTGTGTTTGTCTATGTGTGCTGGAGCCTTGCAGTGACTGGGATGCCAGTAGAGGGAAGGGCAGTGGATGGCTCAGGGGCTCAGTCCATTCCTGTGATTTAACATGACACCACTTGCACTAAGACTGCGACAGCTGCGTATGCACATGCCGCCCATTCTGTTTGTTGTAGGGGATTACTCTGTGATAAAAGCCCCAGTGAGCAGAAGCATGGCTGGGCTACAGGACTACTGTTTCCCCCTGACTTAGAAAGCTTTCTCCAGGCCTCTAGAGCCCTGTGAAAACACAGGTGGGCCACTTCATTCTGAATAGGAATGAATGGGAGTATTCTCCTGATGATTAGCCAGGCTGTAGTAGTGTCACATCACCTTTAGGCATCAGTCAAACAGTGCAGCACTGCAGCTTATGTAAGGTTCATTACTCAACAGAAACAGAGGAGCAGATGAGCATGGGACTGTAGTAATCTGCTCTGACTGCTCCCATTCATTTCCTTCAGAGTATTAAAGAGATTGATATGCTTTCATTGTGTTGTATTGGATCAACTGAGAGGATTCTTTTGTCATCTTTCACTATTAATGTTGTGTAGTCAGTATAATTATGATCTGAAAAAGAGGCTGCATTGTGATATTAAAAAACGGCCATCAAATGGTTTATTAATGGACATGCCGTTATCGTGGCGACAGTATAGAAGTGGTCTCTGAGGCAACAGACATGGGCATCTATTGCTGTCACTATGGTGACCATGTCCTCTCCCAAAAAGCACTTAACGAGTCCTGTTGCACTGAGTGCAGAGTTCAAATAGAGATCTGCACGCCAGGACGAACAGAAACACTCCAAGCAGTTTCATATTCAGTTTCTATAAAATCTTTACTCCATGTTACTGCTGCTCCAACCACGACCATGTACACCATGTATGCAAGGAGGCAGTGAAGGGTAACACCATGTACATTTTATAAAATCACTGTTTTAGTAAAAGCATTGAGATTCACCATGTGATTTTGTTAACATTAATGATGATCAGCTGCATTAAGTACTCATTAATTAATCCAATCTATAGTAAAGTGTGTTTTTAAAGATATATAACAACAAAAAAGGGTTCAAAAAAGTGGCATGAATGAGTATGTGCGTATATGTTTTCACTGTTTCTGAGACATGGTCAGATTGAAAATATATATTCCCTTGTGAATCAATAACTGACTATTTTTCTTTACTGTATTGTAGATCTTATAGTTTCCTAATACTTTCCAAGAAATGAATTCATGTAGTTGTAAATTCTCTGGAGGGAACCTGGAAATGATGATGATGGGTGTGTAATTATGTCATAATTGCAGGTCAAATGGAAACAGTGTTCAATTGGTACACTTCCAGTTATTTCCAAATAATTGCTGGTTGCTGAACACATAAAGGAGCAACATATGTTTATAGGCGAGCACACAATTCAGCAAATATGAGGAATAAAGTTTCAGATAATGGGTGGATGGATGGATAATGAATTAATATTCATGAGTTTAAATCAACCTCTTTTTCTTTAGCTATTCTTTTAAGGAAAGATTTCAACAGCAGCTTATTAACTCCACACAACTAAATAAAGTCAGCTGTCTCAGAACAATGTCTTTATTTTCCCCATACTTGTTACATAGAACATAAAATACATTCAATAAATTACATAGGTCTTTCATGAAAATAAGGACCTTTAAAATAATGTATTTAATTGAATTTAGTCTAACTCAGTGGTTACTGTATCTTATGTCACTGGATCGAGATCCTAGTTTATCCACCTTTAATCAACACTCCTTCACTGTTGTTGTGTTACTCTCCTGTTACACGTCTGAGATTTCCCGGCTGTGCTCACACGACAGCTCTCCAGGTCAGTGATGATCTTGAGGCTAACCTGGGGTGAGGAGGACTGATCTCCCCCCTCTTTTCCCCCTCCTCTTTCCAGCTCAGCTGTCCTGCAATGTGCTGCTGCTTGTCACTGAAGAGAAGTGGAACAGTGTTGCCAGTGACAGGGCAATCCCTGGTCCACACACACACATAAACATGCTCACACATATCAGATCATCGTCACTTTTGGGGACATTACTTAGACTTACATTCATTTCCTTGCCTGACTTTTTCCCCCAGTGGAACACGTTTTCCCCAATAAACTGGTTTTAAGTCTAAAATTTCTCCCAAAAGAAGCCTATGACACACACACACACACACACACACACACACACACACACACACACACACACACACACACACACACACACACACACACACACACACACACACTTCCATATAAAATAAGCATTCCAGTTTAGATAATTTATAATTTGGATTCTACTTTTATAAACATCACACAACTATCTCTTGTTTACATTTGTATCTGTTCCCTTATAAGATGGTTACTTTACAAATCTAATATAGTGATTATGGATATTAAAATGTTTATTTTGTGTAATCTCCTACATGTGGGTCATTAGGTTTAATCTAGACTGACTGAACTGAGGAAGGAAGAGATCTACAAACGGTAATTAAGCACCCAATCTACCCCAGTTCACTGCATGTCAAGTGTTCACTCCAAAATGCTGAGAGGGGACTTGTTCTTCAAGCAAAACACAAGTGTGCCTCACACTTCAACCATCACAACACACACACACACACACGCACACACACACACACACACACACACATATAGAAACACACACACACGTGGGCACAGTTCTCTGGTTCTGCTGACAATGGGTTAAGATGACAGAGGGTTATGAGTGACTCTGACACACTGCAGACCCCCTCCCTGCTGTACCCCCGCGTCCAACACAGCCGTCTTTGTACTCGTTCCACCATCAGTGACTATCCATCACAGACTAACAGCCCACCGCAACCCTGCGCCAAGCTACGACTCTTCACTCTGCCTCAACCCCAAAATCAGGATCCAAGCCCAGGACTAGACCACCACCCACTGCAACTACTGCCTGGCACCCACTCCAAAATCTGTCTTTGTATCATTTCATACGACTCGGAATGAAATTATTTCAATCACCATTGACCACTGAATGATTTACACAAGTCATTTTAGTTTTAAATCATAGTAGAATATAACTTGATTGATTATAATCCAAAATTGAAGAAAAATTAAGTAAAAGAATGAATATAAGTGAACTGAAAAATTGGTGGACATGGCCATCTTGTTCACTCTCACTTGTCTGTGTATTTTAACAAACTGTATGTAGGCTTAAATGGTCGATCTTTCCAGAGCATCTGCCTTTAAAAAAGCACCGATTAAAGGACAGGTTCACAATTTTTCATTTTCAATTTGTCAGGTGATGTAATTATTCCTCTTGTACATACCAATCATGAAGAGATCCTTTCCAATTATGCTTCCAATAAAAATGATAGGGGACAAAATCAACAGTCACATATAATCTAACCAATTTCAAGAGCTGGAAAATAATGCACACCATTATATCACTTTTTCTTTTGGTTATAACAAAATATGAATCTGCTGACTTATTATGGTGAGTCAAGAAATTAAGAAAAAGAGAGAAGACAACATGTGACATGTGTTCCAGGCTGGACTTGATGTGTTGTTGCCAGTGGTACGCATCAAGGATCTCCACAGTCCTCCTTTCTCCGTCAAACACTTTCTGCCAGATATGAATATTACTGTGATAAATCTATGGAGGAGACATGGGGTACACGGGGATGTAACACATCTCATGCTATGCCTGTCATTCCATGCCCTGCTGACAGAAGTGTGTGTTTTGGCTGTTTGTCCATGCTAGCGGAAGCCAGTCTGAATTAGCCAGTGAGCTATGAGGTGAGACATGTCCTGGAAAGATTAACACTTGATGACCAGACTAACGCTAAGACTGGCAGGAAGCGGTCAGGACAACGAAGGCCAATTCCCCAGTGAGGTCGTCTTATTATTGTCCCCTTGGTTTCTGAGAGTAACGGAAGCAAGTGACAACTCGGTGCTGTTCATTCCTGCACAGGCCTGTTTGATACTGAGTCTAGTTTAGCTTGGAAGATCACTTGCATCACACAGTGTAATCATTTAGAAAGAAAGTCAGCAGATATGAATGTGATTACATAAAACCAAGATCCAGCAGCAACGGCAAGAGCTTTTATGCTGTCTAAGCTTTTACATATTTACAGTAGGATGAATCTCGACGATCATTCTGAAGCTGACATTGCTTCAGTCACAACAGGCGTGAAGTATTTATTTGTGACCTAGTTTAGAGTAAACAACAATCTCTGGCCTCATTTCCTTACCATAAAGAACTAGGAGACAAACAACTTCTTGTCATTGCATATCATTGGCCCTTAGTAGAAGTGACAGCTGTCTCTAGACTGTCCCTACTGCCCGGCCCCCTCCTCCATCCCCATGGCAGGGGACTTCATGTATGGTGTCATGGAGGGAGACGCAAGTCTGGGATTAGCTCATTAAGACAGGCATCTTTGATCCGAGGTTATCTCTCCCATTTCCACGGCAACTTGATCATATCCTGGCCTCTTAAGACACACACAAGGGCACACACACACACACACACACACACGCACACACACACACATGCACACACACACACACACATGCACACGCACGCGCACACACACACACACACACACACACACACACACACACATACACACACACACACACACAATCGGGCCTTAAAGCCCTTGAGAGCAGGGCCCAACAGAGATGTGAAGTGTAGATGTGCAGCAACAGCTAAACGTCGTGTCAGGTTTCTGGGGGCTCGTGCTAAATTTAACCCTGTGATCCTGCAGCAGGCAGAGGGGTTTAAATGCCAGCCTACAGTTGCTCCACACCAGTTGTTCTCCACACGTCTTCCACTCATCACAAACTCAGGCCGGGGACAAGACAGGCACACACATACGTACACTCCGACACACGCTCCAGGCGCAGGACCGAAGAGCACATACAGTAGAGCATTTCCAGGGGAAGCAGGGATCTTTGCCCCCTCACGTTCAGACCACAGCGCTGTCCAAGCATGGAGCTTTTTGAGACCAACCCTTACTTCTTCCCTGACCAGCGCTTCTATGAAGGAGGGGACAGCTATTTCCCCTCTCGCCTACCCGGGGGGTACGACCAAGGTGGCTACCAGGACAGGAACTCCATGATGGGGCTGTGTGGGACTCTGTCTGGAGGTGTTGGAGTTGGGGTGACAGGAACAGAGGACAAAGCCTCTCCATCCAGCATGTCACCTCACTCCGAGCCCCACTGCCCGGGTCAGTGCCTGCCTTGGGCCTGCAAGCTGTGCAAAAGGAAGACAGTGACCATGGACCGCCGGAGAGCAGCCACACTGAGGGAGAAGAGACGCCTGAAAAAGGTGAACGAGGCTTTTGATGCTCTGAAGAGGAGCACCCTGATGAACCCCAATCAGAGGCTGCCCAAGGTGGAGATCTTGCGGAGTGCCATCCAGTATATTGAAAGGCTGCAGGCCCTGGTGTCCTCCCTCAACCAGCAGGACACAGAGACAGGACAGCAGGGACTGCACTATCGACCTGGCCCGGCCCAACCCAGAGTGAGTAGGACACAAGAGGGATGAGGAGAAGCAGAAGGTCACATATTAAACACTGAAAAGAAAAACAGGGAAGAGACACAATGCAATAGTTGAAGAGAGGCAAGACCTGAAAGGTGGATAAAGGAGGAAAATAGTCCAAGTACAATGTGTGAAAACTAACATTGGAGTTGATCACCATGGCTAAGTTTTGAGGTTTCAGCTGGAGTGATAAGCTAATTCATGTATTCAGACACAGATTGAACATGCATTTCCTGTCAGTGTCTTGTAATTCTTTTCAGAGGTTTTAAAGTTATAATCCAGTTTTCAGTTGTAAGGTATTAGGAGGATAGAAGGCTTTTGACAGGTTGAAGATTCTAGGAGACCCCAGAAACAAACTGATGAGACAGGTGCCAAAATCTAGTAAAACAGACTTACCCAGTTGCCAAAATGTAACTGAATGTGCATGTCAAATGGTTTTCATGTTACAGGAAGTCTTATACAATATGACTTCTATTTGTATTTTGTGATGGAGTCTTGTTTCTCTTGTTGAGAGATTGTTCTGGGTGTACATTTGCCTCTGAGGGGTCACAGGATGCATTGGTGCTGTGTGTGTAGCGTTATACTACTCTATCTGTGTGTGGGGTGGGGTGTGCCATGTCATAACACCAAGTGACTGACAGCAACTTCTGTGTGTGCATCTCCATGGTAACAGGTGTCGTCGTCAAGTGAGCCCAGTTCTGGCAGCACCTGCTGCAGCAGCCCAGAGTGGAGCAGCACTCCCGAGCAGTGCACACAAAGCTACAGCAGTGAGGGTGAGTACAGTTCACACACAGTGTCATTACACAACACCATCAGCTCAGCACGCCCTCGGTCGGATACTAAAATATGTGACTGGGTCTCTCTGCAGATCTCCTGAGTGCTGCTGACTCTCCAGAGCAGGGAAACATGCAAGCCCTCACCTCCATCGTGGACAGCATTACTGCAGCAGACGGAGCTGTGGCCTTTCCTGTGGACATTCCCAAATAGACCCTTCACACTGAGGACCCATAGGAGCACACAAGTGCCACTAACACAAAGCAAAATGATAATTGGAAAAGTAGACTGATAACTAATCCCAAATACAAATTTAACTTATTTTTCAGCTCAGATTATTTGTGTTTTGTGTTTTGTCTCATGCTAAATTTCAAATTTGTGATTTATCAGAATCGTAGCTCTGCTGATCAAAGGCTCTGATAGCCTAACTGAATTCCTCCTTTTTACAATGAGGCCTTATTCCCTTTATTCCCTGCCTTATCCTGCAGTCCAGACCGGTCTATCAGAGCCACACAAGCTTAGTCTAACTAGAGATTCAAGGACTTTGCTGCATGAACCCAACACCTAGTTACTAGTGTGGTATCTGCTAGGCTCACGGCCAGTCTAATAGAGCCACAGAGGAATGACAAAGCCTGTTTTTTCTCCTTACTTAATTTAAGTTTTCCTCTTTTTTCGAAACCTTTCCCTGATCTTTCATTCTTTTTTTGTGTGTGTTTTTAATGCTTAAAAAAACATGAGTTTATTTGTGGGGCCAATATGTACCATGGCAGTTTTGACCAAGATCTGCTTAATTTAAACTGGTTATGAATGCTAGTGATGTAAATACGTTCCCTTTTTCTACAGAGTGGTTTTGCCATTTTATTTTTTATTTTTTGCTAACTTATTTTTGACTTTTATAACTAAGATTGTTGTGTATTTGTAGATGTTCTGAAAAGTAATATTTTCTGTCCAATAAAGACCATTTTCAATACATTGTCTGTTGTTGCCTTCAATTAAAATGAGACTCTGTGATTTCAAAAGGAACACAACACACAAGATCTTTAAAAAACAGCTTTACTTATGTCTATATAGTGTCATAAATACAGTACACTTTTTAAATAGCCAAATAATAAAATCTTGATTTGTCAGCATTGTTTCACACCTGGAATAAAGACACAGTACTCATAGCTGCCACATAGCACATTACACCTTTTAGACACCTTGAAAAAACTGTAAAATAAAAAAAAAAAGATTGTACACCCATCCAGCACTTCACTGGTTCATATGCTGTGTTCTCATTGGATGAGGAGTTGGCCAGCCAAGAGTACCGACTGCTCAGTGGCACGTTTCCATGGCAACTAAATGGGAGGTGACGTGACAGGATTCGACAAGTCTGTCACTTGGAGCAGTTTCATGTGGATGTCATTGGCTGATGTTGAGCAGCAGTTTACAGTTTGATTAGAGAGAAAAGTCAGGAATCAACAGGGAGGAGCTACAGTGTTCACACTACCCATCCACAGAGAAAAGTCATGGTCACATTGCTGGGGTCGGCCTTTCGCACGCAAATTCTCTACAAGTCTCAAGCAGAATATCATTCGCTCACTCGCACACAGACACACACACACTCTTCATATTAAAGGATTCTCTCTACTCTAGGCTACATAGTATCATACAGAAGGCGAGAGAGGCGGAGAGAGGAGAGGTAACAGCTACATAGTGTCAAAAAGAAGAGGAGGAGGAAGAAGAGGAAGGGAAAGGAAAGTACAGGAGCAAAGAGAGAAGTCTGAAATTGGACCCATGAACCTGTGAAGAGTCCTTGTAGAAACACACCCCGCCTTAGTGAGACCCTCCCACTAACGATTCACACACTTACAGCATACGGCAAAAGACACACAAAGGTCCGTCACAGAGAGAAAGAGAAAGAAAGAGGAAGAGAGAGAACAGTCACTATCGAATACAGGGCATTGGGTTTCATACAGCAATGATATTAGATTATTTTCCATATATATTTCCAATATATATATATAATATTTCTATAAAAAACATAAGTCATCCATTTTATGTACAGAGACGATAAATGAGTAATACCTTGCATAACCGGTAGAGGGGCAATGTGCAGTGGGATCTGCCATTTATACAAGTATTCATCACGCCCAAGTCCAAATCAATGACTAGTCATCATCCTAAATATTTCATTTTTTTAAAAACCAACTCTTGTGTTGCCAAGGACGTGACGACAGAGGAAGATTGGTTTGGACTTTGGACATGTTGAGACTATTAGAACCAGGACAAGAACCCACAGCTGAGACCAAGGGAGCAGGAGCACAACACCACAACAACAAGGCTACTGGGAGCACTAGGGTAAACTGGGGGAGACCAGGATGAGTCTCCTTTACAGCAGCAAGCGCAGCCAATGAGCACTCTCGGAGTTCAAAGGTCAGAGTTAGGCCTCTGTATTGCACGTGTCCGAAGGAGAAGTGAGAGGTGAAAGTTGGGAGGTGAGGCTGGGCAGCAAAGGGGCTAGCGGTGAAGCCTACCCCCCCCCACACACACCCTCTGGCACCCAGGTGTCCCTCTCCAGATTTGGCATATCACTCTCAAAAGGCCGCAAGCATGTGTCCGTATAGGTAATGAGAATGCACTGGAGGACAGAAAAAAGATTAAGAAAGTCAGATTGGGAGAAAGCAGATATTTAAATTACTGTATAACTTCCCAGACATAAATTGACAAAAGCCCATGAATGCCTAACTAAACTATCCCCACACAAAAAAAATATACTAACGACACAGTATATTATTCTTTTACCAGGTTGAAGATACACTGAAACAGCATTCTGAACCATATCACACTAAAAACTTACCTTGAACCTATGAAAGGATAATGTTGGCAATCTATATTTTTCTTATGGTCAAAATCATGTGCAGAGCCAAACCAAAAATGAACTGATGCTACTTAAGTATTGTGTGTGTATCCAAAGTCTGATATATTGTATTTCTCTATCTATGCTATAGACCTAAGTTTTTACATGTCAATGAGCTGCTCCGTTGCCCTGGGTTAGGGTTAGGGTTAGGGTGAGATGTTCCTTTGCCCTGAAGGCAATGGCTACTGTAGTGACAATATCTTGACTTTGTACTGAAGTGCTTTAAGAAATTTACAATAAAGTACAAAGTCAAAAGGTTGAGATAAGTAGCACAAGGAGCTAGAGAAGCTCTGTAAATGAAACTACATTCCTGGGGTCTACCCTATATGTAACTACTCTCCTGAGAATGAAAACGTGATCACCATTATTAGTCTTTTGAGCCATGTATAAACAAACTGGTGTAGACACTGCCTTTGGGATGAACCCAGTACAATGGTGCAGCTCTCAAATGTGTTTTTAATAGTTGTGGATGAGAACAAAGGTCTACGGCACAGAGGAATATGATTTATCAGGTTTTGGATACACACCTTTCTTGTAAGTTGGATAATTTTGTTGTTGGTTTGGCTCTGCACATGAGATTTGTTGACGATAAGAAAAATAAAGAAAATGGCCTGCCTTATCCTTCAAGTACTAGCAGACCTTAACGATAGGCCAAGTAATAATTCAATATTATTGCTTATCGACTTTTGGTGGAACTGTGTCGTGATGTATGGACTATTTCTGCTGTGTAAATTAATGGTTCCAGCATGTTGTGACTATACAGTACATTTTTGGGGACTTTTTTTCTGGTGCAGATTTATACACATTTGGTGTATTACATCAGCACAAAGACTTAAAGAAAGGAAGAGAAAGACTCAAAAAATCAACTATGGTACCTGTTTATGACTTAATACTAAAGTAGTAACAGCACATATGAGAAAGTGGGTGAAAAATGAAAAATGGGGTTTGTTTGACCACATGTATTCTTTAAAGGTGCAGTTTGTAGAATTTAGTGACATCTAACAAATTACCATCATCAACTAACGACAAGAATAATTGTTTTCGTTATCTTAGAAACCCTTTACATTTACATAGTGAGGTTTCATGGAGCCTGCCATGTTACATCCCAGAACATACAAACCAAACACTGGCTCTAAAGAGGGCTTTTTGTCTCATGGCCACCGTAGGTTCTCCTACATACTTGGAAGGGGAGGGGGACCAAAGGGATATTCAGTTGGTTGTAATCTGCAACCTCACCGCTAAATGCCACTAAATCCTACACATTGGTCCATTAAAGCTCCATTAGTGGAAGGAGCTGAATTGAAATCATTATGGTAAATGTGTTAGCAAACATGGAGCAACACTGGCATTAATTTGGAGCCATGTTTGTATCCACCTGATGGATTTATTCACACACTTTTAGTTTCTTGTTCTGTGGTTCTGTGGAGTAATACATTACACATTTTACACCACAGTTTATCAGCTAAAAGATCCCAAATCAACCAGATACCCATATCAGTACATTAGCCTGGTACAAGTGCTGCCTCATTCCTGCGTCATGCCACACAGCTGGACAATGCTGTAAGTTCAGCAGTTTCATGTGATGTTTTGTTAGCTTACCTGTTAGCATTAGCGCTCCTGTTAGTAAGCAGAGAGGAGTTAGCATGAATAGGTCCGCACTGCCGAGGGGTCGAGTCTCGGGGGCGCCGGAGGAGGAGCTTGAGAGGACATGGTAGAGAGGGGTTTTGAGCACAGCAGGACAGAGAGGACACAGCATGCAGTTAGTCAGTCAGGACAAGCTGAGAGAATGGTAAGCACATAGATACACACAGAAAAATACAAAGGACTGAGCACTTTGGTTAGTATTGTGACACACCTTCAGGCTGCAGCTGCTTCTTGGGCATCAAATTCACAGAAGGCGGCATGGACATAGAGGGCATACGGAAACCGGCAGGCAGAGTTTCCATGGAGCCTGCCATCATCCCCAGGCCTGTCCCTCCCTCACGTGCCCGAAACCTCTTACGCCACGATGGAGACCGTCGAAAAGACTTGTCATCGCCACTCTGCAGGGACAGAGCGAAAAGTCAGGTCAGACAACTGGCCCATTTTCAACAATATTGGGTTTGATCAAAGCAGCAGCTTGTAAGGTCACCTCCTCTAGTCGTCGGTCGGTCCCCAAGGCTAACAGGTTGTTGAACTCCCTCTCAAGAACCTGCCGTGCCTGAGAAACAGCAAACACAACATCTGTGAGCAGATGATACAATGGAGCTGTGAGCAAAATATGTCCAATGTCCATAGGATTAGAATGAATTCCTCTGATAAACAGGAGTAAACTAGAACAGCCTGCTTGAGTTTTCTGTTGAACTGCTAAAAACAATCAGAGGTAAATCTTGGCACCATGTAGCCGACAGTAGAGGGAAATGCTGACTGTACACAAACCATTGCGCCAACAAAAAGTAAATCAGCCGATCTCATAAAAACCTCAAACAGTGTGACTGTTAGAAGATGGACTGGCTGCAGAAAGGCCAAAATGCCTCCCACGAGCATAAAGTACTGGATAAAAAGTGTTGAATATGTGAGATTTTATGATACAAATTAAACAAAAAACAAACATCATTGGTGCAAATTGAGGGTTTTTAACTAATATGCTATGACACAAATGGACCAAACTGCCTTTAAAAATAAGAGCAAATCATGTCTTCTACACTGAGCTGAATGTCTCTCTCTGTTTCAATCATTGCATGCTTAACAACTATGAGTTTTCCACTGTAGGCACCTGTGTGTTCTGCATAGGAATCTGCAGGATGAGTGCCAGGCTGCTGTAGTCGAACGTCTCGTCCAGAGAGAGGAGCGCTCCATGAACGCCGCTCTCCAACATGTTGCCACTATACTCCCTTAGACCAATGGACTGGACCCAGTGGATCACCTGTTCATTGGTCCACACCAACACATCTAAAACAAAGAACAGTGGCTCAAACTCATGCTGCTGTAGCACAATATCATATAGATTCTCAACATGCATCATTACCACTAAATAGGAGTGACTTGATTTAGAGTACGAAAGCTAGAAACACAGAGAGAGAGAGAGAGATAAAGAGATAATGTGCATGTCCGCATAGTGTCAACTCACTGGCACACTCCCTTTGTTCATTTAAAGCACAGCTGTCAGCCAGCTTTCCAAGTTGGAACAGGCGGTGTGTGTGCATGTGTGTGTATGTGTGTAAACAGGGCAGGATTCTGATTTGACACGACAGCTGAATCAAGTTCATGTGCAGAACTCAAGGTCAAAAGGGCGACAGGGCTGGCTAGATCTGTGTATGTGTGTGTGCGTGTGTATGTGTGGACCAATCTTGGTATGTGGAGCTTTGGATCATAAGATTGTAGGTCTTTCTTCAGTTGGCTTTTTGACAGTCAAAGGTGCAGCTGTCTCGATGCTCAGGCCAGTTTGACAATATAAGTCAAAACCTTTAGGTGGTACTCTGGCCTGATGAGACTGTTAACATGTTTGAACATGTGTGTGTTTGCTTTATTGCTGTGTGTGTGTGTGTGTGTGTGTGTGTATGTGTGTGTGTGTGTGTGTGTGTGTATATGTCTTAAATGTACCTTTCATGTCGTGTTGGCTGTCCTCTCTCCGACGATCCAGTTCTTTTCTGTCATAATTGAGTCTCTTCAAGCACATAATCCCATACTGCAGACTAGCCCTGGTGCACACACCCACACATGCAAAAATACACACACACACACACACACACACACACACAAACACACACACACACACACACAAGAAAACAAACAATATCCCACACATAGAAAAGCACAAGCAAATATGCATCATTAGCCTTCTCATCTCCATTGCTAATGTATCTAGTTAGCAGATGAAAGAGGTGGCTGATCAAACAGCAACTAAGCTAATTGTTCTAGCTGCAGACCTGTGGAAGCTGTCCACCATCTTGAGATGGCTCCTCAGATCCTTCTTGGTCAGGTGGTCCAGCATGCGTGCATCTACTAGACACTCCATGAAGTAGGATCGGTACTGAGGCAGACCAAGGCTGGGCAACCACTCATTCCCTATCCATTCATGATTCATGTCTCCATATGCCAGAGTCTGCAGGGAAAGGACACAGCATTACTGAGGTTTACAATAGAATAGAATTATGTACCTACATACACAAATATTGGATATCTTTTTGGAAGTTGCGGCTAATTTTGTGTAAGTAAATAAATAAAATCCCCCCCCCAAAAAATGTATGTATACTTATAGCAATCCATGTATTTGATTCTTTTTGCACTGTGGAAAAGCACAGGTGTAACTAATAACATTAATCATGGCTGCTTTCCATTTAGTTGTTCCAGGTCCATGGTTCATGTACTGTATAAGCTTGCACACCATTATGACTTATCAGGACACTTAAATAAAACACACAAATCGTTAATGTTATTAGCGGCACTTTTCCTGTTATGACATGTCAAAATGTATTTATATGAAAAGGTGAAACATGTTTCTAGGGTTTTCTGTCTTTATTCTAAGCTAAATTAGTACAATAGTATGGGACAATAAAATCTCATTTTAACCAAGCTAAAACAGCAATTATTTTGTTAGCATATATCAACTACCACTTTGTGATGCTTTAAAACATACAAATGGCTAAGACTCATGGGACATGCTGTCAGTGAATAACAGATTATTTATCTAGTTTAAAGGGTCAGTTTACACAAATAACACACAAATAACTCACAAATGAATTACTAACATAACTCAACCTTAGTAAGTAAGTGTTTAATTGTCTCTCTCACGAGAGAAATTTGTCTTGGGTACACAAGAAGCATCGGCGATACATACAACAAAGAGTTTTACATAGACATACATAAGACATGAGACACAAAAACCATTATAAAACAAACATAATCTCAGCGCTACAGTGCATACAGTGGTAGTGGTATCTATTGAAGCCAACCGATTTATCGGTTGATCTTCGCTTATTGCAGATATACTGTATTGGTATCAGCATGTACTGTATGTCAGGAAATAGGTAACAAAACTATTTCAGAAAAGAAATTGAATCTAAACACAAACAAAACATTGGCAAGTTTTTATTTTTATTCTAACCCTTAAATATTTAGTGCACATCTTGGTTGAAATTATTTAATCAATTACAACCAAGAGATCATTATCAAGGCTCTATGTTTATGGCTCTATGTCAAGTCTCGATGTTAAGAAAGCATTTTCAGCTGATCTTAACAATCAGATTTTAGTAAGTCTCAAATATTGATATTATCCTGACAAGCTCAATGTCAGTTACATTTTTATATACAACTATATAGATTTTTTATATCTGCTGCGGTTAAGAGATACAATGGTCGTCAATGTAATTTAGTTTGTGGTACACAAAGCATTGAAACAATGTCCTGGTTACTCTATTTCAAGGTGAAAAGCTCCATGTCACTCAAAATTACTGCAAATGTCCTTTGCCACCATCTGAGTTATCAGAGAAAATACTGAAGGTGAATACTGCATGTAGTCCTCTCCTGTTCAAATACATGTGTGTTTATGTGTCAGTGAAGAGCTTGGGCTGAGTTTCAGGGTGTGAGCAAACAGATGTTAGCAGATTAGTAACCTCACCTGTGCCCAGCTCCCCTCCTCATTCTCCTGAGTGGCAGCGTAGTAGAGACAATACACAAGGTTAGAGACACATATAACACACTCAAAAACACACACACACACAAAGCTTTTCTATGAGCGTTTACTCTGCAGTTAACCTTCAATGACATATCAACTGTAATTAGATACATAAAAAGACTAATCAGACACTCATCATCAATCAGTTCAGATCACATGATTACAGGCTGAATGTGACATCCACATGCAAGTCCCAGCACAAGCACAAAAAATGTGTTAGTGTGTAATGTAGTGGATATATAAAGGGGTCTTCCGGGAGTGGACATATGTGTGTCACGGTGGGGACAGTGTCGGTGTGTGAGAGTTGTTTGGTGGGTAGGGGAGGGGGTGGGGAGCACCCATATGGTACTGACCGCTTTAGTGGAGGAAGCCAGGTTCTCCATCTCTTCATGAGTCACCCACACATTTCCGGAGGACTGCTCAGAGGACGACAACACATACACGAGCACCCACGCACACATACAGAAGCACACCCAGTGGTATATTTTCACACATAACAACCCCACGCACACACAAAGACACAGACACAGACAAACATTGTGTTGAGCGACGCCAAGGAAGGGAGTGTATTTCAGGCAGGTAGTTCATAGGCTATATGGCACTATTTATGTGTTGTTTTTCTACAGAACCTCATGCATTTACGGCAGCAGAAAAGAACACCCAGCTGAAGTCATGATGCAAGCCTTTACTGTGGTCCAAACATAACAACAAAAAAAAACAAGAGTGAGGAGTCATCACCCGAGGGTGTGGGGTGAAGGTCAAGCCTAAAGAGGTTTTGACTGTAGTTCATTTTTGTGTAGGGTAATGTGCTCATGCTCACAGCCCTGGGTTAAGATTTTGTGCAGTCATTTATTGATCTATTATTTGTGCATGGACATTTACATGAATGTGTATTTGTGTTTACCGTTCTGGAAGTGAGCGGTGCGGAGGGGCTTGTGAGGGAGACCATCTCCTGGATAGCCAAGCGGAGTTTGAGTCGGTGCAGAGGGTTACTGATGCCGATCTCCCTCTGGATCTCTGTGTCTGACAGAGCTGACATGATGGCTCCACTCTTCACGTTGGCACGACAGGCTGCCACATACCACGCCGGCATACCCACCCACAGCTGGTGAGAGTCATCAAGATATTCAACGTCAACGACAGTGTCGCCGTAAAAGGTCCGATAGAAGGGAAAGGAAGTGCAGATCAGGCTGCGATAGCCAGTCTAGTATTTGATATCACCATATATGATGTAACACCAGAAAGACAGAAGTAGGTTTTATACAGATTTCTTTTAGGTAGATTGATGGAATACCTCTAGCCAGGAGACAACAGTAGGGCCGTCCCACTGGGCAAACGGCAGACCTCTTTTCCTGGCATCTTCCAGAAGTTCATGTCTAAAATTAAAAACCATGCCGTAAGAAAAAAAAACAGGCCTGGTGAATCATTTCTATAACAAGAAAGATAAACAAAAAGTCAGGAATGAGAGGATGCTTTTACTTTTTCTTCATCCTGCGATCCCTCTCGGCCTGGGTGCCCAGTTTTCCCAGAGTCATAGTGTCACCAATGCCCATGTCAAAGTCTGAAATACAGCACAACAGTGTTTATTTCTGTCTCTGCAAGTCTTTGCATCAGTGTGGGACAACTAAATGTACCTGATAATGCAGGTAAAGGCTGCCCATCCCTGCTCATAGCCTGTTCCAGTCGACCTTTTTCCTTCTTCCCAAACATACGAACGATAGATGATTTGATTCCTTTCTTTTGCTTTCTGCAGCCAATTACAGAAAAACAGACAAATTGTGGCACACAAAAATAAACAGGCTGATATTGTCTTGTTAGAGAGGTAAGCAATTATTTTGGGGTAACAGTAAGTCTGTGCCTCATTCTCTTTCCTTGACCCATCCATGCTGTCATTGTGCATTCATGTGAAGAGTTCAACATATTAAGGACCATTCAAGACATGTTAGTGGATAGTTGACCTGCTGACTTACCATCTCTACTACTTTGGCTATATGTGTGTGTGTGTGTTTGTGTGTGCCTGCATGCATGTATGCATGTGTTTTTACCCTCGTCCATCCTCCAGACTGCCTGTGAACTGAGCGAAATTGGTTTCCAGCCGTAAACTGCGAGGGGAGGAAGGAGGCGACGTCTCACACTTGATGGTGGCTTTGTCCACTTCCACAGGTGACTGGAAGAGTCACAAAACCAACTCAGCTCAATCACGAAAGCCACAGCGGGACAGGAGAGCTGTACAATTTTATTTGTGTTTGTAAACTTACTGCAACTTTCCTGCGGTGTTTCCTCAAGTCGCTTGGCTATTAGACAAACAAAATAAGTCACAGTTACAAAAGAAGCCATGCACATTTTTAGCTGTTTGCTGCTGATTTTTTACTGTTGTTTGTGTGTGTCCAGACCAGAGTCATGATGCCTAGATGGTGGCTGGCGTTGCGTGAATGGTGTTTAGGTGTTGAGTGGCCGCTGGTGGGCGGGGAGGTGGATGATGCCAGGGACTGGGCAGTGGCGGAGGTGGGCAGGGCGCGGGGTCGAAGCGTCACGTTGAGGCCGTCCATGCTGCCGCTGTTCACGCGAGACTCAATCTCATCAGAACGCAGGTCTGCTGACTCTCTCTCCACCTGGATCATCCTACACACACACACACACACACACACACACACACACACACACACACACACACACACACACACACACACACACACACACACACACACACACCATATAATACTGAGCCTCTGAACTGCTTTCAATGTGTGTCCCAGTAGGGATTCTTCTTTTAAATTTTTAAATATTTTAAAAAGTTGAAAATTGGATTAAATAACATGCAATCCTGGAGAAACTGGTTACTAAAAATTGCATTTTTATTACCTTGAGGGAGTCTGGCTCATAATTAACAACTATTATGCATTTTCTCTCCAGAAGCATATTCTGGGTTGTCACAAGAGGATCTTGTTTACTGTGAACTGCATTAAATAGCATCCTCTTCAGCAGAAAACAGAACAGAAAAGAAGTTCTCTATCTACATGTTATCATTTCTCATTCCAATTCCACTATCAGATTTTGGTGCAACCTGTCTAGCCACAAGCCTTCATGTACCGCATTAACAAGATGTAGTAGCAGCACCTCTACTCTCTGCAGTATCTTTAATATAGCTAATTTTCTCACAATTATTTGTTGCATTATCTTTAATAGTTTGTTCTCTCCGTATCTGGATCTTGTTCCTCGCTGCTGCACTGACCCAATTTCCCCATGGGGATCATGAAACTGTCATGTGCTGTAATCTAATGTGCCTGTGATTTGTCACCTTATCTCTTCATTGATAGCGTCAAGCTGCTTCTGCAGCATGAGAGCGAGAGTCTGAGCGTCTGATTGGCCACTGGGGGAAAGCAGCGTTGAGCTAACATCGTCATCCAGGTCTGACTCTGCCTCGATGTCACTGCCGAGCAGGTGGCTGACACTCCCACACAGTGATGGGTAGTCCTGTTCGAACATCGCGCATACCTGGTAACAATAGATGCACATGAGCTTTCACATCATGTAGAAACATTTCATATGTTGAATAAAATACACACTTCTCCTTCCTTTTTTGATCATAAATGAATGCACTTATAGAATACACTACATGAGTGAGTCTTGATTGTATGTATACATGTAAAAAATACAATTTGACATTTATAGAGTAGTTTGTATGTGGCCAGTTATGACAAGAAATGGATGAACAGGGAACTTACATCAGACAGCATGTCCATTTCAGCAGGTGAAAGAGAGACAGAGACAGAGAAGTTAGTAGAGAATGGTGAGTTAGGCATGAAGATCGATGCATGAAACCCACTGGGCCTCATCATACAACAGCCAAGCACTGACACGTATTAGCAAAGCAAACACGAACTCAAACAAAAAAATTGATAAGGAGTTGTATTTGGTTAGAAGAAAGCTGACACTTGATCTTCTGATCTGTAAATTGGCAAGCCCGTTTAGTGTGTGTGTATGTGAGGAATGGTGTGAGCATTAGGCCTGATAAAGACATTATTGGCACCTTGTTTGGGTCATCTCGTAGCGCTGACAGTCTGCCCTTTTGTGCCCGCCTGATCACAGTTGTGCTGTAGTGGCCATCTTGGCCCTCCACCACAGAGTAGCGAAGGTCGCTGGAGCTACCCAGGTGAGACCTGAGATTACATACAAACAACAGAGCACCATCATCAAAAATGTATGATGTGTAGTGTTATCTTAGAGTATGAATTCCAGTAGATCAAGGAGAATGTGTGGAGGATGTGAATGTTATACCGAGGGTGAGTTCCATCTCCAAACGCCCCACTGCGGCGTTTCAAATGGTCAATCTCATTTCTTAGCTTCTCAATCTCTCCAATCAGTCGTTCCTGTGAGAGAGAGAGGATGATGGGTAGTGATACATGTATTCAGATCTGTGAAAGTGAAAGCAGCACTACCACACTTCATTACCTGTAAAGTGAAGAGTAAAAGTAAAATGCCAGGATTCCAAATTTTACTTAAAGGTAGAATATGTAGAATGAGCAGAACAACGCCATCTAATGTCTCGAGATCGTAGTCGCAACAACCAAAAAGTAATTCCAGCAGTCGGGTTGCCAGGTCCGGTGCCGGATTTTATTTTAGCTCTAACTCTGTAAATATACCACTTTATCCACATGTCTAACCTTTTTAGGCGAGAAAGTAGCCCTTTAGATCCACAATGTGACGCTAATTTGTCCAAATAACATCTGCTTAAAGTTTTGTTCCTGCGAATTCGGAGCCACTCAAGTTAGCCGTAGCGAGTAACGCACTTCCGGTCATTTTCACAAAATAAAACACCCGTTGCCCTTTATTATTAAGAAAACCATAACGATAGAGTTGGTGCTTTTATTTTGAAAACAGGAAGCGAACATACCCTCGCTGTAACTGACTTGAAACCACCGAGGTACATTACATTGTAACGCCAGTGGGAGTAGCAGCAATGTCTCTGCATGTACTGCCTAATCCTAAACACCGATTGGCTTGTGTGTGGTGTCGTCAGAAGCAGAAGAGGCTCACGGTCGTAAACATCTAGTCACGTGTAGTCTGAGATGGACGCGCAGGTCAGGAAATGACGTAAACGGACCGTATATGGTTTGTTATTTGTGTTATTACATTACGTGTTGGACTAAATACATGGACATATTGAGGAAAATATTCCGGTTTTATGAAAACGGATTTCATATTTCACAAGAATGGATATTTGGCGAGCTGTACAGAAAGTCCTGAGTCATAAGATGATCGTTGTGGATAAAGGGAAGACTTTGAAGGTATGTAGGCATTATAGCTTTTCTCACTTAGCTGAGTGGCTAGCCGAGCTAATCGGTAATACTATTACGGCTGTGAGCAACCATATAAGTCGTGAGTGGTCTTGAATGAATCAGAACAATCTAAGCTTTCCAACAATGTACGGCATGAGTATATATGTTTAAGGGTTGGTGTTTAAAACATTCAGAAGACCGTGTGGCTACCTCCTAACATCCGTCCCGTCCCGTGAACGGAACAGCGTGCGTTAAGAGGTTAATGATCAAATATCAAAATCCGAATAGCGTCAGAAAGTCAACCCACTCTCCACATTTCCATTGCTACCGTTTTGATACTTCGTGGTACACAAACAAATAGCATCTCATATGAAAGCTAAGACCCTGGCGAGTTCAACAGTACCACTATTATTGCGCTAAAAACTCAGTGAACCAGCAGCATACAAAGGTAAACAACCACTTATTTACAGTGACTAACAGATATTCTGTCTTACCTTCGAAGTTTTGTGATGAAAAGTTGTACTTGAGAGCAAAAAACGCTGGTTTTAGTGAGTCCAACACGGCCGTGTTTGTTTACAACTCCATTTCACCCAGTGCCTGCCTACAGTAGCTGCACCGGAACAACAGACAACCCTGGCAACCCGCAATTCCGGCCGTTAATTGGCTGGTACAATGTACACAGAACGTGTCAGAACGTCATTGTCGAACCGTCAAAAAATTTTAAAAATATTAATTCAGACTAAATATTTTTTTTTATGGAAAAGCAATACTTTCATTCTGTACCCCTCAAAACGCCCCGTGTCTGTATTATTTTAAAATTCTACATATTCAACCTTTAAGTGAATGTATATAACTATTACCAGTAACATGTACTTAAGCATAAGTAGAAGTTGTCCATACAAAATAATGGCCACTGTAATATTAGTTAATTATTATTTATGTATCAATGGAGTAGTTTTAAATTTTGGGAAATACACTTAAAGGCTTGAATGAGAAGTATGGTCTGTTCTGTATGAAGCTACAGCCAGCAGCCAGTTAGCTTAGCTTAGCAAAAAGGGGAAACAGCTAGCCTGTCTCTATCCAAAGGTAACAAAAGAATCATATCTTGTTTGTTTAATCTGTACAAAAACTGAAGTGTGAAAATGACAACGTGTGGTTTTAAGAAGAGATATGCAGTGGACTGGGAGACTCTTGACAGAGGCAATGACTCACATGACCAAAGGGGATAGACTAGTGGCTGTGTGAGCTATTAATGTTGTAATGTTTGTTTCTTTTTCTGATGTAGTGACTTCCATTAATCTAGTCAACCAACCAGCTGAGATGATGCAAGGTAACTAGTACAACTGTCATATAAATGTAGTTTGATAAAACATACAACTCATCGCAGTACAAAATACAAACTACAAAGCAGCATACAATTTCATATCCATGTTAAGATATTAGTTACATTCCATCAGTGATTATGGGGTTTGTCATCTGGGAGTGAGGACACTGTAGCATTTTCTGTGGTTATGCGATTGAATTAAGGTTTACTAACCCTGGTATGGTGAAATTCTTCAAGCTGTTTCTGGCAGTTCTCAAGGTCTTGAATGAGGGAGTTCTAGACCAAAAAGTCAGAAGACCATGTCAAAACAAATCTGTACAACATGTGTTGTGCTGTATATTAATTTGTTTTGTGAGGCAATATCAGCTGCTGCTAAGATGATTGTGTGTGTACAGGCCTTGCCTTGTCCTCCAGTGCAGCCATGCGTTCTTTCAAATGGAGCTGCAGTCTTTCATTGGACTCAGTGAGCAGACGATCCACGGTGTCAGATAAACGCTTGTTGTGCTCCTCATTCATTTTCTCCCTCTGACGAGCCTGATGAGCAGAGAGAGAACCAGACAGGGAGGAATGACATCATCAAATGTTTATATGTATTTACGTATGCAGCTAATCAAGTATCTTTGCATGGATTAAAGGATGAAGTGTGTATTTAGCCCAAGATCACCAGCTGCCAGATATATAGTAGGTCTTCTGAGCCAACAATGGCTCAAAACAATCTCACAGCCAGAATGATTTAATTACAGTAATTTACGTGGTGATGAATAAAGGGTTAAATGCCTTCTCTTTAATGGGAAGGGCTGTGCTTATGTATGCTACAGTAATTTCATTAAAGTGAATTACAGTAATACAGATACACACAAACACACATCTGCATCCTCAGAAAGCTCTTCCGACTAAATATAGTCATGAAATCGCACAGAGAGAGAGAGAAATTAGCCTTGCGTGAATTATTCAGTCTAAAGATAGCAGCCAATCAGTCTTTTAGCAAGGAGGGAGGGAGAATGTGTTGCATGAAGATATGTGCATTTGGTTCAAATTCATGCAACAATGCACCAGGAAAAAGGAAGTGTGTGTCTCCTGTGTTTTGTGTATGTACAGTACGTGTATGCATGAGGGAGCACAGAGCCAAGAGTTGAGGCGTCCAATTAATGTGAAGCTTCAGCCAACACACGCACGCACGCACGCACGCACGCATGCACACACACACACACACACACACACACACACACACACACACACACACACACATACACACACATCACAGTGAGAGGTCAGAGAGACCCTGCAGGGCTGGTGCACACACACACACACACACACACACCCGTCCCAGCTCTTGGTTCTTCTCCTCCAGTTGTGACTCCAGCTGTCTGAGCCGCTCCTCCACATTGCCATGACGTTCTTCAGCCTGCAGGGGGAGACACTTATATAAGTACAACTGCCTCCATAAGTTCTGTAACTATACAGTATGTCTATCCTTGTGATTTGAACAAAGTGCATGTCTGTGTGTGTGTGTGTGTGTGTGTGTGTGTGTGTGTGTGTGTGTGTGTTACCTTGGAGAGCGCTGCCACTCTCTGTGCCAGTTCAGCCTCCACCTCTGGCAGAGTCTCAGCCTTCCTCATGGTCTGAGCCAGCCTCTGCTCTGCCATCTCCAGCATCTCCTGCAGCTGGCGCACCTTCTCCTCACTCTGTCACACACACACACACATACACACACACTCACGCACACACACACACACACACACACACACACACACACGCAATGAAAGCAGAGTGACATTGGTGAAATCAGGCAGAAGTAAGGATACGACACAGGGCCACAAATGGTGGATGTTCTTGTTGCTTGCTGGTATTCCCCATGTAGAGCTGAACTCAGATTCACCTTGAACTACACATGAACCTTTGAGGAGGATGTTTCTAGTTTTCACTCAGTCCATGGAAAATTAATTGTCGTCTTAAATACACTGAAATAAAACCCACTTCATTACTTTTCTCAGTTTACTTGGCTTTACTGTGGTTAACAAGGTTGAGGCATGAAATATGAAAATGTGAGAAAGAGAGAGCACATTGGCCTGAATCCATAACTCATGTCACCTTCAATCACCTTCATCAAGATACGTGTTCCATTTTTAGTGCCACTCAACAACACATTAGGATTGTAACACACTGAAGGAAGCCTAAACAGCCCGAATAATGAAATAGCACATTTATAAATAATGATTTAGTCATTAGTGTCAGGTTTCATTGCCTGATTGGTGACAAAGCAGTTCACTGTGTTGTTGTGTTTGTTGTTTTTCCGACTCTATGCTTAAATTCAGCTTAGTTTCAATTAACAGGGGTTTGACATTAAGCGAGGCAGCCATCATTCATTTCTAGTGACCCTTTTTAAACAATTATCATGAACTAATCTGAATAATAATAATAATGGCTCGTTATGTTCATTGCTATGTTTTAAACCTTGTATGTTAGTGTTGTTTTGTGTATGTTACCTGTCGATGCAGGGAGTCCTTGGTGGCCAGTTCATTCTCCAATTTGTCGTTGAGGTCGTGGATGTGTGTGGTTTCCCGCTGTGCAGCCAGGTAGCGTTTCTCTAGCGTTGTTATCCTCTCTTCCATATCCTCTCTCTGTGGGTGCAGAGAAACATAGACAACAGGAAAAGTGTGTGAAAAGAAGAAAAGCATACACCAATTTCAATTCAATTCAATTCAATTTTATTCCAGATCGTACTCTTTAATTTGATTTAAAGAAACCCAACATTCCCCCATGAGCAAGCACCAATGTGTCTGGTGAGGTCAAAAGTCAGAACCTAAGAGTGTTGATGGATTTATGATCATTTAAAAAATCTTTAAATAGTTTCCGTTTCCATTGTGTGCCACATTGTAGGACAACAGAGTCCATCAAGACTATTATTAATCTATCAAATTAAGTGTGGACACTGAATAAAAATGCCTAAAGTAGATAAAGCAGCCATTTTTGAAGAGTTTCTGGTTATTGCTTATATAGTGTGTCTGTGCCTGTACCTGCATTATAACCAGTAATACACCTGCACAAACTTTTAATACCAGTGAGCAGTTCAGTAGTTGTGGCTTTGCTTTATGCAGTAAACTCCAATTACAAAAGACAAAAGTGATGATTTTCACAAATTTGGATTGAAAAACTTTAAGATAACCCCTTTCAATTATCCTCTTTAAAAACATCTCTGTATATCCTATAGACAAGAGAGAACCCTCAATGGTATGGCAAACACAGGTGTATTTTCTATTAATATACAAAACTACAACCTACAGCAATTACGGCAAAATGTTACTTTTTTTTATAGCTTTTTACTTAAAAAGCTTTTCTTGCCTGCTGCTTAGCTTCCCGCTGTGCTGGCTTCCACCAGAAGCACTTTTATCTTTACTCCATCCTTGATTCTTACCTCTCTCTGTTCCCTCTGTTGTTTGATTGACAGCTCCTCACTGCGACTCAGTTCTCTGCGTGCATTTGTAAGTTCAGCCTCAAGCTCGGTCATGCGGGAGTTAAGAGTAGCAGAGTGCTCGCGGCTCTGGGCCAGTTCCTTATTGGTCCTGTCCAGCAGCTCCTGGAGCTCAGACACACGGCTGCTGTCATCATGGGCGTCTATGGAGCCATTGGGCAGTCTCTGTAAAGTGGACACACACAATTAATGGATATATAGATACATTCTTATAAAAGAAACCCATCTGAGATACCTAGATTTTACATGTACAAATGTACATACTATGGTTGGAAGACGATGAGAGTTGGTGGAAAGCAGCTAAAGTTAGATGACCTAGATAAGAAAGTGGTGGGGTTTTTTGCATTTAGGGATGGATTGTGTGGGGTTAGGCTGCCATGTTGTTGTTTTGATGTTGTTTCTCTTCTCTTCACAGCTCAAAGTGAAGTTAATTCCAGGGCCTTAATTAAACAAACCTTCAGGGACACATATTCAGAAAGTCAAAGCAGTGGGCAGCCAAAGTTAGTAGGACCCCCCTCCATTCCTTCATGCCTTCTCATGAACACCTTACAGAGATATATACACACAAACACTGGGGGAAATAGATTTAAATGGTCTACAGCTGTGTAGTACAATGCACCTGGTGATTTGCAATTGTGCATGATTCCAGTTTAGCCATAGAAAACTCTCATTAGCTAACCCTAACCCCTATCTGACTGACAAAATGTAGCAATCATCGGGTACAACATGGCTGTTAGCTCTTATTGGTTTGGGAGATAAGAATAAAAACATCCCCCCTAAAAACCCCTAAATGGTGCTGGTTGTTACATCATGAGGACGGTGACTGTCAGTGGAGCAGTGGGGGAACATGGATAGATATCCTAACTGAGTGTTTGCACAGTTTTCACTTTGCACTTTTCCTCTTAACGCTCTATGGCCAATCCCCTCTTGATCTTTTCCCTCTCGCTCTCTGTGGCCTTTTTCTTTTTGATAAAATCATCTTTCTGCTTTCATCCTCTCTTAATGGTAACTTATTGATTTTTCAAGTTTAATTATTCCTTTAATAACTATATATTGACACTTTTTTTCCCTCTAAGAATAAAATAAATGGATCTAGAACTGTTTCTCCTTGGAGGAGGGGAGTTCCATCAAGATACAAACAGTATCTGCTGTTTAAGTCTCTTGCTACTCCCTGCAGATAGACTCAGACACCGTTACATAATATGCGCTCATCTCACAGCCAGCCTTAAACCAGGGAGGACAGACCTCAAACAGAGAGCAAGAGCAGCTAACACATTACAACTATCAGAAAGGAAGAGAAAGGTTTACCTGCTGTGCATATTGTATGTGTGTTTGAGCAGATGTGTTAATGTGTGGAAGCCAGAAAGAAGATGCAAAGAAAGTGACCGACAGCCACACACACATATACTATAGGCAGACATACAATAAAGCACAGAGCAGAAAAACAATCACACAGCCAGGAAGACCTTCCATGTAGGTTTGGATCCATCTGTTCGCTCCACTGAGTCACCGTCCTTCCTTTGTTTCACCATGTTCAACTGCAGTGTAGATTAAAAGAAAAAAAAAAAAAAAAACCCAAAACAGAGCATGAAAAACTCACACATTTACTATGTTCTCTTTTCTCTTAGTGCATCTAAGAACAAAACTCAGCCTCCCAAAGGGAAGCCTATCTCTCAGGCTGCCAGCCGGCTTCAGACATCCTGCTTGGCCATATTTTAAATAACAAAAATATGAATTATACTCAGAATAAAGGAGGGGGAGGGTTTGCTTCAGTAAGGGTCTGCTCCTCTCATAAAACTGTGTGATCAGTGAAACTTAACAAGCTTGACATCTTATATAACCTCCTGGGATTTTTCTTTATCTGAGCCAGCTGTGAATATTTAGCACCATTTTATCTTTAGAATCATTTCTTTAATGACATTTTTAAATAGATGAAGGTGAATTTATACATGCCAGTACGTGTGTGCAAATGTTTGTGTGTGTGTGTGTGTGTGTGTGTGTGTGTCTGTGTGTGTGTGTGTATGAACAGAGGGGCTAAGAAGACAGAGCCCAGTGTGACACTTGAAGCGTATATCAGATTAGACTGGAGGCTTCAACAGATGTTTGCTAGGGACTGAACAGATGTTTCACTTACAAATAATCACACATAGGAGCACATGCACTGTCACGCACACGCACACACACACACACACACACACACACACACACACACACACACAGATTCTTACACCTCACCTCTTGTGTGTTAGCTGCTAGCTGTCCCTCCAGGGTGGCCACCCTCTCCAGAGCCACCCGAAGCCTCTCACGCACCTGACAAACACAATAAGAGCACAGACAGAAAAATTAGGACACATGTAAATGGAGGCACAACCCCGGTGTGAACTTTTAAGAGTGTGGATAATTTGAAGAGACATGTATTTCATTATTTCTAATATCTTCTGTTATAAAAATATTAATAATATTTATTAATATTTTCTTTTTTTTAATTTGTTCTTGTTCCTCCCTAATTTGCTGTTGGTTCTGTTTGCTGTTAATGAAAACTTAACACTCTTTCACTTTGTTTCATACTAAATACAACTTTCATTATTCAGGGTGCATAAAGCCTTTAAGCTTAAACTACCAAGTATGGAGGGTCATTAATAGAAGCTTAAAGAATATGGCTGGCTATTTTCTATATTTTTCTTGTTGTAAACCTCTTGACTTTGTACTACATTGTAAATTTCTCAAAAAACTTAAGTACAGTCAGAGAGGTTGTGAGGTTGTTACACGCTCCCCCCTGCTGGTTAATGTACATCTATTCTAAATCTAAGGAGGGTACTGTGCTCTTTCCCATTCAGGAGAACATGGTCCGGCCTGACTGGGGAAAATCTGAATAGAGGGAGCTCCTTGTCTCTTTCCTCCTGGCTCAGCATCAGCACTCTGAGATGTGACCAGTTTGAGTTTGTTCCTTTCTTTTGTTAGTTCTTTCTTAAAATGGGTCTGGCATTCCTGTGTTCAAGGCTTTCTTCTGTTATCACTGTTATTGAATAAAATAAGTAAAGAAAATCAAAATAATAGTTTTTTTCTGATACTCCTTGATTCTTTGAATTATGTTACTGAGTGCTCTTACAAAGAGCATTTCTGGGGGATGTAACAGGTATGTAGCACAAGTTAGCACAGCACTGTAACAGAACAGTTCCCTCATATGTGCAGTGGTGTCTGCCTTTAAGACAACACACCCAGACACTGAAAATGTGATTGCTGTTATTAATTTTTGGAGTTATTCCTAAGGTTTCTGGACAACAACAGAGGTTAATATATCATGCTGTGGATACAGCATGATATATTGGTGGTACAACACTTTAAATTAGGACCAATTTCATTCTTGGTTTGGCTCTGCAGATGGGATTTGTTGACAATAAGAAAAATTCAGCAAATCTCTGATGAGAAGAGAGAATAAGCAGCAAACTAGAAGAAAGCAATTTCTGAAGAAATGGTGATGTGAATTCAGGTTGTTGAAAAGCTGATGCTAAACTGAATTACTGACTTTAATTTGGATGAAGGAGTATGAGTTGGACACAAAAACATGTGTTGAATATTTTCAAAAAGCTTGAATGGGATTCAAAAGTTGAATAAAACTCCAAAAGTATGAAAGATGAGGAACATTTCAAGGTTTGAAATAAGTCACCAAACAACCTCTTATAACTCAAAAACTAAAAATCTTTTAGACTTTTAGATAGCACTGAAGGTCTGAATGAGTAGATAAAAGTTGAAAATCCATGAAAAAGTGTGAAAATAAGTCAGTTTTAAACATTCTGTCTGTTTACTTAATGTGAAAAGGCTTAATATTTTAAAAAGTAGAAAATGTAGAAAAAAGAAAAGTCATAAGATAAATGTCCTTAAATAGCTGAACATTATGATATATGAATGGTTTCTGAAGCTAAAAGTATGCAGAAGTAGTTGAAGCAAAACACGTACAGAAGAATAATAAAGCTTAGAAGAACAACGGTGTGAATGTCTTCACACTAATTATAATTGATCAAGATTCATTTGTGAGTGAGAATAACAATTCTGTTGAAAAGACAAACTTTTTTGTACAGATGAAAGTACTATTTATTTGTTAGAACAGATCGCAGCCCTTATGTGTGTATATACATTTGTGTGTGTCCACCTTTTCATCCAGAGCCTTGTGGTGCTCAAAGAGTGACTTCAGGGCTTTGAGGACCTCCACCTCGCTGGATACTCCAGATGGTGGGGGTGCCTGTCTCTTCACCACTGTCATCCTCAGACTGCGTTCGTGACGAGCCACCAGACACTCCAGGTGCTCCAACAGCAGCTACAGCACACACACACACACACACACACACACACACACACACACACACACACACACACGCATGCATTCACAATGGGAGAGAGTACTCATTTCCAGCAGAGAAACATTGTTTGTTTTCATCAGCATCACCACACACTTGCACTTGCATGTGGACACACACACACACACACACACACACACACACACACGTACCCTGGTGTTGTTCCTCTCAGCTTTCAGCTCAGATATTTCCTCCTCTTTCTCCAGCAGCTGCTCCCGGCATATGTTGAGCTCCTTTGTCAGGGTGGCAAACTCCTACACAACACACACAGAACACCAATACAGAGGTTAATACTGTATCACTGAAATTGCGAAAGTGAGCACATATCTCATGCAGCAAACACACCTGGGTGTGGCCGACCAGTTTTTGCAATTTTGGCAACCAGGAGCACAAGCATACTCCGAGCACTGAGCAGCACTCAGTGAGCACACTGTAGGATAAATACTTTATCAGCAGATGAAGTTAGGGCAATATTAAATAATGGGCAGTCCAGTTCAGCTTCAGCAAAGAAAACTAGATGCTGTCTAGGAAATGCATTCTGTGCACCTGTGATAAGAGGTGGTCAGAGCTGGTGGGAATTACAACACATCTCCGTGAGCAAGCTCAACAGGAAGAGATATATAAGGTTTATAAATGATATTTTATGGTTTAAAAGAATTTTTAAACATGCAGTATACTTTGAGGGTCAGATTAATGCTTCTTTCATTATATTGTTCAAAAACAAGCAGTTAAATTGCTGTGTGACAACAATGAGAACTGTGCCGTCTTATTATCTGTAACAAGCAAACACATCTAACACAAGCAGCAATGATGGTAGGACTCAAATTAAGACCAGATTATTTGAAATAAATTCTTGTATTTCACTTGAGAGCTATTTGATTTATTGACGCTCATTCGTGACACTTCTCAATATTGACAGACGTCTATGCACTTCACTGAAGCTTTTAAGCACTTGCAGCACTCCAGACACTCCTTGTACAGCAGCCACATATGAAAAGCTTGACCGATGAACGACTTGAAGTCAGACCACAATGGTTTCTGATGGGTTGGGATCCATGTGTTTGAAACAATTTTCAGTCTAACATTTAGTGACATTCAGCAACCGTATGCACCTCTAAGATGTTATTGATGGACATTAATAACATACTAACATGGAATCATTTTGACAACAAGGTGACATCAAATAGTTCCGTGGAGGAATGAATACATCATGCCTGGAAGCATTACAGAGCAAGGACTTCCTGAGATTTGAAGGGCGAGTTCACCCAAATATATACTGTATATATATATAGATATTGATATACTCATCTAATTTTTGCAAGAAAGTAAATGTTGAACTATTCTTTAAAGCTCAACAAGACAAAAATGTGTCTGCTATGGACAAACTGCTCTTCAGTACATACATTCACATCTCCTGTATCTCATGTCGAGTGTGCAGCGTGTTACTTCAAGTTAATCTATTGCAGCTTCTCCCAGATGATTCAAGATAGCAACAAGACTTTTTTTTTCAAGTATTGCAAATGTGATGGACATTTAATTCTCCTTAGGAGCACTAAAAATTTGGCTCCATTAACTTTAATAGTGTGGGAGAAGGACACTGTGATGGGACTGCAGCGCTAACCTGCCGTGTGTTTGTTTTTTTACAGTGTTTAAACTTTAATGGGTTTTTTTCCTATCAGTTGTCATTTTGGAGATAGTTAGTCCTTTAAAAATCATAGCTGTAAAATGTGTGTGAAGACATTATAACATATTACTGTGCAATACACTGTTATAATAGTTGGCTACAATCCAAGTATACCATTAGGATTACAGTCAGACTTTTATATAGTCTTATTACTCCATGAGGTAGTGTGGATTATCCTTTAGATTGTGTGCATAATTAGAGTTTAAATAGGAGAGTATTTCAATATGTTGTCATTGTATTATTAAACTTTTCTGTGACTGACAATATCCTGCACATGATTGCTTAAACTGGATATCTGATCCTAACCACCCAGATGTAAGGAAATATTAATAAAAACATTTTTTTTAAATCCTCATGGACATTGCATTGTCAGATGTCTTTTGCTGAAAATGATATATGATTTCACCTTTTCTGGTATGGTATTATAAAACCTATACATCCTGCCCCTGCTCAGATAAATCATAGCAGGGTCAATTGATCTCACACAAGTCTCTTCAGATCAGTGGGGAAAAAAGTGAAATGTCAGAACCTGCTCTTGTACTTCTAGTATTTCAGTATCCGTCTATAATGTCTCTTTAGTGGAGCCAAGTGCAGTGAAAACTTCTGACTTCATAAACTTTATATTTATTTTCTTTGTTCAGGCCAACAGAAAACAAGAAACCCTAACCCCAACCCTCTACTGCCAGAATGGGCAGGTACACTAACTGGACTGCTCACAGACAAATGCATTAAGCTGATGAAACAAGGTATGGTGAGCTTAGCCGATTAGCCTGATCAGTGAAAGCAAATGACTGGCCATCATGTTTGAGTAAAGCCCAGGACAGTCTTCATGTCAGAGGGCTGTTTCTGTTTTGTCTACAATTGACCTGATTTATACAAGATGATAAGCCAAAATTATGGCAGTTAGAGTATGTTCATGTTTTAGTATGTTTTGTGGTTTGATCACACTGGAGCAGATATTGGGAAGCTACATGTATTTATTTACTGGAGTGTGTATTCATCTGTGTGTACACATAAGAATGTATGGTTCTGTTTTTTTGTGAGTGTCTGAATGTTGTTTGAACATCTCTTGGTGCTTTGTTGGCATTTCCTGTAGGCCTGGCTTTATTCCAAACCAATACCCAGAGGCTTATGCTTTCTCTGCTTGTTTCAAACAAACACATGATTTTAAAGTCCTGGTGCTCACTGCAGTCGTGAGAATGCAATCTTGTTCTCATGTTTCAGAGAAATTGGGCATAGTTAAGACATGCTTCTTTAATGTTCAGATGTGGAATATTCCATGTTGTTGCTATTAAACTATAACAAGTCATTAGCTCATAGGATAGTGATGATAGTGCCTGTCTTTTGTCTGGGTGTATAGACTAGAATAGAATATACTTTATTGTCCCCTAGGGGCAATTTGTTATGGACTCAAAGTGTGTGTAGTGCATTGTAGTAGCTGCCCTTACAGACAATAAATACACATCAAATACATATAACAGCTAAAGACGTACACGTAGGCTACATACACACTCATGACACATCGAATGAAAGATTAAAGCAAAATAAAAACAAGACAAACAGAACACCAAGTAATTGCACACTTCCCAGGCCTCTGCCTGAGTACAGACAGAAGGGAGAGCTTTTCAGTCCTCCCCATCACCTTCATAGCAGTCTGTACCAGGCGCTGCAACTTAGATCTGGACTATGTGGAGAGATTGCAAGGCAGGATTGCAAGGCAGGTGTGACTGGACAAGTATGAACTATGAAGAGTGTCTCCAATGATGAGAGTTTAACAGTGTATAACTGGTGGTTAAAGCCATAACATCACTATGTTATCAATATTCCTTCTATTCTTCCTTTTTATCTGGAAAACTGGCAGTACCTTGAATATCATGCTCATGTCATATAATATAGACGAGTAGCTACAACAGAACATAATGTTGCTATATGATGTAATCAATTCAAACTAAAAGTAGGAAAACGTCACAGGGCATACATTCAATATAAATATAAAGTTATTGTAGGATGATTTAAAAAAATAAGAGAGTGAAGTTAGACATTTTATCCAAAATTGTTAAGTATGTTTATCTCACTGTTTCCTGCTGAGTAATAAATGTGAACCTTTTCCTGCAGCATCATCAATCAACTTCAGAACATGGTCAAAAAAGCAACCGAAGTACTGGCACAAATGTCCTTACTTTTAAGATAATAGGCTGAGTATGTACCTCAGATATCTGACAGGCTCTTGAAGTGAATAATATTGTTTTTGTTAGAATCTCAATTGTGAACAGAAATTTGACAGATTTCAAATAGGTTAAACACTGAAGAGGTTCATAACAGCAATAGTTGATTGACCAGTAGGAACAACAAACAGCTAGTTATCCTTACCAGGCTCCATCCTTCCAGTTTGCTTTGCACATCATGTCTCTGCTCTTCCCCACAGCACATTCTGCTGTATCACACCTCCATGAAACTGGAGTGTAAAGTCCTGTGTGATATTTATCGAGCAGAAACACCAGTCTAACAGCATAAATGCATCTAAGCTGGCTCTGTGCTTTTAATGTTCATCCTGTAAACCTCACTGTACTGGCCTGTATTGTTTTACTCTACTCCATCATACAGATGAGATATAAAAACATTACATCAAGTGGGACTGGCAGAACACTCAGAGACTTGCTGAGCAGGGTTGTCAATAATAATCATCTATGGGATTTAGATCTGAGAAAAACACAAACACACACAAGTTCTTAGATTCCAGGATTTCTGTTGTTGCTGCCCGTCACGCTGCAATCGAGAGAGAAGGCGGTGGAGTGAGAGGGAGTGACTGAGGAGGGAAGAAAGATCGAGAGGGAGCAAAGGGAGGAAAGGAGAAAATGGGTCAGCTTGTTTGATTTACTTTCCCTTATTCCACTGGGGTGCACGGTGCATCAATAGACAGGAGCTCAGCCCAAATCCACCAACAGATGTTAAAGCTCACTGTCTCTTTCAATCATGGCAAAAAGGCTCAACAGGCCACTTCTTGTGCTCCCTAGCTCATCCCTCTGCCTTTTAGTAGTTATCTGCATCTCCCCAAGAACTGCTCCAGTACTAAAAATAACAAAAGCAAATCAGAGAAACATATGGTGACAAATAAGAATTGATAAAAATGTAGTGTTATGTAACAGAACAGACATGTGTAAAAGATAACATCACTGTCTAGACAAATGAAACCCTGTTTAATTTCTCAAAGCCTCTCCAATGCCTTCCCTCTGGCACACACACATGCAAACACACAAGCACGCTATCACTGTGTGCACCATGCAATCCTAACTCCCCAAAACCACGTGAGCTTTGAAAATCCCAGGATGTTTATTCAACTTCACACAACACTCAGATTCAAGCGTAGCTCTTTGACAACACAACCTAGACATCTGTCAGAGAGTATATCACGTAGAGCAGGAAGAAGGTTCTGGGCGTCTGGAGGAAGCCGCTCTTCTGCCTTCAACCACAATGTGAGATAGCAAGTGGTTACCAAACACTGCTGAGCCCAGACATTGTAAAGGGATTTTTCCCCTTCGCTTCCTTAAGCAGTTTGGGATTAAAGGATGAAAAAAAAAAATACTGTGAGTGTGTGTGCAGAGAGGGAGCGAGAGAAAGGGAGAGAGATTGGAGTGCAGCCGGATAAAAAAAAAAAGCAGCTGAAAAATTGTACATTCACACACACACACGCACACACACACACGCACACACACACACACACACACACACACACACACACACACACACACACACACACACACACACACACAATCCAAAAAATATGATTTTTTTTGTGAATGTGCTTATCCCTCTGTACTTGCTTATGTGTGTGTGTGTGTGGAGTGGAGAGTTAACCTTCACCACACACACCTGAACTGTGCCTGAAATTGCTCCCTCGGTAACTCATTCATTATTCCCTGAAGTGTATAGTCTATATTCAGCAGTAAAGTGAGCATTTTGTTAGTGTCAACTCAGGAGCAAAGACATAGTATTATAGTATTGCAGTTTGGAATCTTTAGTAAAAAGTAGTGTACATGCTTTAATGGTGTGCATTTTTCATTCTACCTGCCCCTACAGTACATACAAAAGGAAATGAATATAGTGCACTAGGTAGGAAACATGTATTAAATGAAACAGTAACTATATCCACCATGTTCTGCTGTCTGATCAGAACATGCACATGAAGTTGTCTGTGGGTGTGTGGGTAAATCAACAATGACAAAATTATTTTCACTTTTCAATTGTTTCTTGATTGGTGTTCAGTAAAGTTGTCAATCACTTCTGTAGGCCATTTTTGACACACTACTGTTGAATGTGTGTTACAGTTCAAACATAAACTTTATCTGGTGGTTAAACTACAAATCTTCAGCTGATAATACACTGATACTGATTTATCAGCAACGAGCTTATATCAGCCAATATATCAACCTGGCTGTTTATCAGCCTCTTATCACTTGAAGATAACCAAAATATTAATGTAGCTCTTTTGAAAAACTGGCATCTTAAATGACCAATTAAACAATCCCCCTCCATTTTACAGTTGCATATAAAAATAGTGGTGATATGATGAGTGGTAAATATCCTCTCTTTAAAAGACAGCTGTAAAAACAAATGTGTAAACTAAAGCAGAATATCTCCTTGACTCTAGCAACTCTTAAAAAAAAGTTGTTAATTTGCTCCAAAATCTATCTCATCAAAGATCAAGTAAAATCATATAAAATGCCAGAATGACTTTAAAAAGTATTAGCTCAATTACAGTAAGACCAAAATAACTTTTAATACTTTCTGTTTTCCCTCCTGACCACATCACTGCAGAATCCAACTGCAGCTGATGTTTGTTTTCGCAACCCAGAAGCTTTAGATGCTGGGAAAGCAAACCACACAGTTGCCTATAGACATTGTCATCCCTTTTAAGGATAGCTCTAAGAGAGCAAATGAGAGTGTGAGAGAGACATCCAAGTGCTTCAGCATGATAAACCACTTGAAAACACATGGACACTACTGACAAAATAACTATTTGCAATGCATCTGACCATCCATTTAGTTTGACATATTCTTCTAAATGTTATTAACTGCAATGCAATGCAAACAGAAAAAATATGTTACGTTTTGAATAAGATATTTGCATTGCTCACTTTTCCCATTTAGAAAAACTCTCTTCTTTTACCAAAACATTGTATTCACTGATTTCCTTGCCTGCACACACAATATAACTTTCAGTAGAACACAACAACTTCACATCTGTACTCTGGAGGCGGATGAAAAACAACTTGTTTTAGACAAGACAGAGTGGTCACAAAACATTATACATGCAGTATTCGCACACGTGAACGCATCAGAAATCACATATACAGCGGAGTATGCTTTTAAAAGAATTCATGCACAGCTGCTGTCTCTATGGCAGCAATACTTCTGTAATGTCAGGGTATATTAACAAGAGAGGAAACTGAGACCAAAACAGATATAAATCAATGTTTACCAAAGCCTGAAAAAGATGGTACTGTCAGTATTAGTTGGTGGGACGGGAGAAAAAAGGGGAGAATATGTGGTATGTAATATTACCAGCAGTAATATCACAGTAACACAGTGGGATTTAGCCCTTTATGTGGTCAGAGATATTAGATTGAAAATTCAGAAATCAAGACAGAAGGTGTTTATTGTGGTACATGTTCCTCAATGCAAATGCTAGCTCAGAAATGATCAGTCACGATAAAGAGGCAGAGAAGAATGTAGATACCTCTGATGATTCATCAGAGAGATCCTCTATATAATGACTGAGCGCACCAAACGACACTAAATTAACTCTGATGTAAATCATGGTAATTCACTAAGGAGTGCCACGCTGTAGATGAATGCAGGGTCGGGGGCTGGAGGATGAGTGGGTCCCCAGGGAGATTCAGGTATCACAGCTCTGTAACTCTTCACCACTGCAGAGAGTGTGAGGCAGCACACAGCGGAGAGGTGGACTCGACCTTCCTCCGACAGATCTTAAACCAACATGCACCACCACTGCCACAACATCTTGCCTGGATGTTGGCCCAAAGTAAGTAGTGAGAAATCTGTTTCCATGACAACGGCAGCAGGGTGCAGGGTGGCGTCATGGTATTGGCTCATAAGGAAAGTGAGGTGTTTGAGCAGCATACAACTTTTGCATTAAAGTTTCATCAGGTGAATGCAGGAGCACACTAAAGCACAAACATGCACAAAGCCACTGAGAGATATTCATTCTGGATGACGGCATGACAGCTCTTGCATCTAGGGAGAGAAGCAGCTGACTGCTGCACTTGACAGATCTCCTCCCTGACTGGCGCCCTGCAGGAGGAACAACTCACTGAAAACTTTTCTAAAAGCTTCCCTGTCTGCTTCAGAATGCACAACTATGAAAGCAAATTAAAAAAAGCTAACACACTCTTCCCCTTTTTATTATACTTTGTGGCTGAGACAGATGTAGTAAAATTAGGCTTCTGAATAATCATTGTGAGTCATGAGCAAATCAGCCTAAGTGAAGCACTTTAGGGATAATGCCAAGGCTGACTGAAGCCGTGCCAGCTCTGGACTAACTTCTAAATGCTGATAACACAAAAGAAAATACTCTTGGTGTAAATACAACTCAGTAAATCCCCTCTCTGAACACCTCTAAGTATACTTAGAAAATAGGTGATTTTGAGCACAAGTGAATCCAAAAGACTTGTAATGATTTTTGAAGTGCTTTAAAATGAAACCTGGCAGAACCACTGTAAAACATGCATACCAAAAGTCATTTGATAGCCTGCCTGATTATTAGTCATAAAGTTGATTGATGCAGCTGGAATGCAGTGCTGACACATCACCTCATGTCCCTCTGTTTAAAAAAAATAATTTTCTTATAGTTCAGCATGCAAAGAGGTGTCAAAACCCTGCATGCTGCCTGCATCTTCCTCTTCCTCCTTCTCTCCTCTGTGTCCATTGCAGGGCCGGGCCCAGAATAGCATCCATTCATGCATACTCAGTTTCCTTCATTGAATCAAAACAAAAACCTACACCAGAAAAAGGGACAGAGCAAGACAGGAAGGACAAGAGGGAAACATTTCCTCTCCTCGAATGAAAGGAGAAACACAAAGAGTTTTTGTTGTGTTTCAGCAAAGTCTGACACTCACATGTGTGCCATAATAAATACACACTAAGCCAAGCAGCCAGAGAAAAAAAGAGAATCCCCCATCAGTGCATAACAGATATTTAACTCCTTTATTTTCTTGGACAATTAGAAGCTGAAAACAGTCACTACCCACATTAACCAGTGAAAAGTCTGAGTGGAGGGGGTGTGCCTATCCGGTTATTTCTAAACCAATATGCAATTTCCATCACTGTAAAGCATTAATCATTCTTCGCATCTTGATTGAGGCATGAAAAAGAGGAGGAGGAGAGAAGGAAGAGGTGGAGAGGAGGCCATATCTCAGTCCTCGAAAAGAGTCATCAGCAGTGAAATCAATACTAGGGCAAGGACATGTGGAGACCGCAGAGAGATTTATTTGAGCTGGAGACAATCCTTCATTGGTAATATCCACATGCTGCACGGGTGCTGAGTTCCTACCTGATACATGTAGGTGTTAAAGTGGGTCCCATTCTGAAGGTGGATCTTCACTGTTGGGTTCATGGTGAAGGCTAAACATATCAGATCCCTTAAACAGACCCCCCATAAACAAAGAGAAACAGGAAGAGAGGATGAGCAAGGTGGAAAAAGAGGGCTAGTTTCTCTGAGTTCTGGTCGACACTGAGTGCAGCAGCAGGGATAGATGAGATTCCTTTGCTGCTCTCTGCCACGACAACAGCACTCCGCTAGTCAGGCTGCTCTAACTGACAACAGCCTTGGATGAGAGGGGATGAGGGGTTTGGAGAGAGAGAGACAAGGACAGGCAGAAAAGGATGGGTGGGGTGCAGAATTGAGGTAAACATGGATGATTTTGATAAAAGAGAAAGACAGAATGGGACAAAAACAATGATGATGGAAGGAGGAGGAGGAGGAGGAGGAGGAGGAGACAGAGCGGCTCGTAGTGATCAGCTGATGAAGGAAGGAAGGAGGCAGGGTTTGGAGAAGGACTGTTGGGTGCTCTGGCCACCTGTTCTCTCTATTGCTTACTCACACACACACACACACACACACACACACACACACACACACACACACACACACACACACACACACACACATGCATATAGACATGCAAGTTCAGGCACTTGGAGGGAGTTTTTTAAGTCACATTTGGAACCAATGCCAAGAATTAGCATGAAATTAAACGCTCTATTTCCTCCTAATAAAACCTTCAGCTTACTCAACACAAATTCAAGAGACCCATTTTCCTCCAGCATGACATTGTGCGTACTGATTCTTTCTATTTATAAATGGCAGCCTGTTTCGTCCCTCCTCTCTCAGCAGGGTTTCACAGTGCACGCACTTGACTGTAGTCTGAAAGCCCTTCCGGTGCTTTTATACACTGAAGAATATCAAATACACTTTTTCATCACATTGTTAGTCTTGTCTGAAAACTACGGATGTCATTTGATTCACAATTTTTAAACCTTTTCTGGCGCCATGATTCTCTTGAGTGTAATGCAAAACTGGTATCGTACACCTGATAATTGAACTGTCAAATATGTGATGCAAAGGCTAAGATTCTGCATTAGTGGGTCACATTATCATGATCACTATATAACTTATTCATATTGCCAGAGCCACCCAGGCAGTATATTTATTACACGTCAGAGTCAATTTATTAGTCATGGAAAGTGCAAAACATTTTGAGAAAACCTTTGTATGATTCGTTATGCAGCTGTCTGAGATTGGGTTTATCAAAAGTACATATGTACAAAGACGTGTGGAGTGTGAGACGTGAATGTTATCAGGCAGATATAGTCTAAAAATGGTTTATATATGCGTCCTAATTGCATTATGGGAAATTAAAGATACAGTGTTTTATCTCACCCTCTACGGCCATTATGTTGATTGGCTATTTGGTTGCTCTACTTTGCTATGAAATGTCTTGACAACTACTGAAAGGGCTGTGTAAAAATAAAATATGATATTTAGTTTATCTCTCATATAAACTGTGACTTTAACTTGACATTTTTCCTATGACACCATCATTAGAGTCAAAATGTAGTTTGGTCTGTGGGCAAAAACCTCCAAATACAAATTCGGCTCCATTTTCAATTGAATGCTATATAGTAAATGTTAGCATGCTTAACATGCTAAACCAAGATGGTGAACATAGTAAACATACCTGTTAACATCAGCATGTTGGCATTTTGATTGTGAGTATGTTAGCATGCTGGCTTTAGCATTTAGTTCAAGGCTATGCCTCACACAGTCTCATACAGCTGCTATACAGCTGTAATCTTGTTAATCTGTCTCTTATAAATCCCCCAATTTTATGGAAGTACAAGACTAAATCACTTGATTTTGCCTTAATACTTATTTCATAAATCATTGGAAACAAATTTTCAAAAAAGTCCATAATTTTACTGACACTGTTACTGTTTCTAACTCTTGATCAGTTGTAAAGAATATTATGACCCACATATTATATTTCAATCTGTGTAAATGTTTACAGTGCAACAATTATACATGATATAGTTTTATGTTAGATTTTCTTGTTAGAAAAAGTGGGAGCATTCACTTTGTAGTGTACAGATGCTTCTGAAAACTGGTTCAGTGTGAAATGCAAGACATGTATTATAGCAGAGTGAATCTATCATTAAGATATGAGCAGTGGTTAATTAATTACAACTGATTTGACTGTTCATTTATTTCTTTCTGCATTCCTCCTCTAGTCTTTCATTAATTCCCATCCCACTGTTCAACTGTGCTTCATCAGTCACTGGGCTCACCCACTTGCTAATTCTATTCTCTATGTTCAATCATTAAAAAAAGAAGCCCATTTAACATTATAACCATGGGGAGAGGCAGTGCAAAGATGTACAAAGAGACAAAAATGGTTTCTGTCTATAGGTCTACATGCTTCCACCTGGTTGTCAAGGAAACAATGGTTCACCAGGGAGACATAGAGAAAGACAGAACAAGAGAGAGAGAGAGAGCAGAAGATGAATCAGCGAGTCGGACAAGTCTCCAAACATCAAAACATCCTTTGGTGACTGTGGTGACTTCCGCCATTAACTGACAGCAGCTCACTGGGCTTCAGTCTCAAGGTACATACACTGAGTTGCCAAACTTACCAGTCACTGCTGACGTGTACGTTAGTAGTGAGACAGAGACCCCTACTGGCAGCATGAGGTACCCACACAAAATAGTAGCAAAGTATATAGTATACAAATATAAAGTATAAGTATAGATTTTCACACTGATACAGGCAACATATGTGTGTGAGGAGCTGAAATAAGCTATTTTAGAGAAGTCAGAGTTATTTTAATGAAAAAAAAACAACAACTCGGAATTGCACTTGAATGACTAGCTGTATATTCATTTAGAGCCATGATTCTCTTAATGAAGGAGAGGCAGGAAAACAAGCATAACAAGTGTGATGGTCATAATTCATATGGAGATAGCTTCTCATCCTTGACATAAGCAGGAGAGCCAGACTTGGCAGAATCTGTGATTTATAGTCAACGGCAGAGAGACAGAAACAATCAAACAAGCGCTCAACACACAAACACAACAGACAGTGCACATCCGCATCAGCAGCACTGACAAAAACAAGAAACTTGACACATTTAAGAAGTTGTTTTCTGCTGTAGAAGTGAGAGCCCTCTGACTTTTTAAATAAATCTGTCAGCGTCTCACAGTTCTCTCTATTTTACTCCTTCTTGCTACCTAGGTCTTTCTTCTCTTGCTGCTGCTGATTACTTTTTTCACACTCTATCCACTCCAGCTCCTCCATGCTTGCTCTCTCACCCTATTTTTTTCTTCCTTTGCTCTTCTCCTCTTCCCTATTTTTCTCAAGCATTGCTAATCTTAGCTGAACCTTCCCTCAATGGAAAGCAGCCATTTTACATCACAATATACTATGGAGCAGAGGGCAAACCCCCCTCCCACCAACCACACATAAATACACACATATACTATATGATTATGTTAAGTGTCATTGATAGAGAACTGGGGTTGTATTTACATCTTTTACCACAAATCACATTATATAAGAATTGAATGAATTGCCTTATCTTTGACCAATGTTCAATAGTATCTTTTTAAAATCAACCGTCACTTGTAAATCAACATAATTGTATTATTTGTACAGCTGCAACAATATCATTATTATTTAATCCATAGATTATTTTCTTGATTAATCATTTTGACCATTTGAGAAACTAGAATGAGCACATGTTGCGATTTTTGCTTGGAAAAAAGCTTTCCGTTAATTGACTAATCAATTAAATTAATAATTTCAGAACAAATTTTTTTAAGCACTGAGTAGTGTATACAGAGCATTAAGCCCCAAAACCTCTGCCAACCAGATGGGGAGGGTAGCCTGTATGAAGCCTGAGAAGCAAACCCAAGTCCACCAAGTGCTCACTGCTACTAACAAAGCCGATTAGTGAGATTTTAGCAAGTCACGGAAATTGCAACTGTAAAACTGTTAAAGTGACATGTCCCCCCATACCCAGTGGGAATTACACCCATGTATTCACACACATTGCTGTTAGCCTGCTATGTCAGACACATTCATTGCCCTGGGAAGCTTTATCCCTCTTTCATTATTACCACTCTCCCTATTGCTTCATTCTCTTGCTCCTCCTGTCCTACTGTTTTTTTTGTTTTTTTCCAGCCTCCTCTGTCACCTCCTTCCTGTCTAAAGCACCTGGGTCAGCTCTGTCTCTCTCTCCCGCTGTTCTCATCACTCAGTCGGAGTGCACAGCTTAGCTCTCTCCATCTCTCCTTCACTGTGTCCTCTTCAAGCTCCTGGTCAGCCCAGAGGGAAGCCTATTACTACCACACTGAACACAATCACGGCAAACAAAAGATGCACTTACAGGCACTGAGTGTGTGTAAACATTCATGTCTGAAGATGCAACATGAGAAATGGGAAAATGTTCTTCTTATGATATTTTATTCTCACATCTTTATAAAAAATACATGAATCGTATCCTGTTTAACTACTACTTCAAAACATAACCAATTAATGAAACACAGTTCCAGTTAGGTCTTGCTGATTTTTTAAAATATACACACCCCTACTATACACAAACACACAGACTCATTCACTGAAAAATACACAAGCTAACACACGTATACTCCTGAGACCACACAAACACACACATTCAGTCCATCCCAGCTGCTCTGTTTTGCAGATGAAAGTCTATTATAGTTGTAGAAAGAAGGAGACGCATCAAACACAGCTGTATTAATATTAATCTTCCTATTCAAAGTGTAAATAACTGCTCCAAGTGTACGTACAGCATAATTTCCAATAACCTCTCGTCTCTCCTCAATACTTCATGTGCTAAAAATGGATGTGAGTAATGAGTAGCCTAGGTGTTCTGTGTTTGTGTGTGTTTGTGGAGGTCAGGAACGTTGCTCTTGCCCTTCACAAACTGCAGTGGCAGGATGTAACTCTACACCGCTGAGTGTGTGTGTGTGTGTGTGTGTGTGTGTGTGTGTGTGTGTCTACAGTAAGTCTACAATAACTGTAACTGTAATGACAGAGGCACGACAAGCACCTCTCATGGTGCCTGGAAGTGAGGCGTCACACTGCTGTCTTGTCCTTCTCCTGCAGCCTCCGTCCTTCTTGAACATGGATGGAAGCATGGTGTGTGGGGCTGAATGCAAAATCACCTTTTGTCACCTGCTTTTTGCTCACTGCACACCTTCTCGTCAAGATGTGATGGGTGGTGATTGTGAGCACTGGGTAGTTAGTTACAATTGATTTGGCTGTTAAATGCTCCCATCCGTCAATTGCTCCTGAAGCTTGCCTGCTACAGTATACTTTATCACTCATCAGTTCTACTATGGGTTCCTTCCTCATCTACAAAATGATTGCCCAAGTCAGTGAAACTTATAAAGCTGCTCATTCAATATCGTAGCCTTTGGGAGTGTTAGTGTGTGGTGTGGCAGGAGGAGAAAAGGGAGCATGAGAGAGAGAGAGAGAGAGAGAAAGAGAGATGAGGAGAAAGAGATAAGCACGAATGGCTTTCTCTCACGCACGTCCCTAAAATACTTTGATTTTCTTTTCATAGCTCAGACAAGACACACACACACACACACACACACACATATACTTGCCCCATGGAGCCTACAACAGTCACTTTACTGCAGGGTCTAACATGTTTTTAGATACAGATATCAAAACCAACTGAGACTTGAGCTTGAAAGACTTTAAAGGAATAAGTGACAATGATTCAAATAGCTCAATTATTTTTTTTATAGAGGTGTACAAAACTGACACCATACAAGCCCTTTGTCCCATACACACACACACACACACATACACGCACTTGTTTCAGAAATGATTACGTTGTTTGATTTGGGCTATAATATAATGAAAATCTTGTGCTGAAATTATATATTGTGTCAGAGGCTGAAATGCTTGGTGGCTGTTTGTCCTGGTTCAATAGATCTCTGGACAAGTGTAGGACACATAAGGCTCTGCCACCGGCTTAAGAACATGAACACACACACACACACACACACACACACACACACACACACACACACACACAGCAGAGCAGCAGCAGCAGCACATAGCTTTTTAAAAATGATTCGCCTCTAATCTGGTCCGTACTAGTATGCAGTCTTATGTGTGTGTGCACGCGCATGCACACATCCATCACAAGATCACAAGGCCCCGGATGATTTATTTATGAAATGTGATTTTTCTCCAGCCTTGTAACTCAAGCTCACATGCTCATTCACTCAGTTATTCTCTCTCTCTCTCTCTCTCTCTCTCTCACACACACACACACACACACACACACACACACACACACACACACACACACACACACACACACACACACAGGGGTCACTCTCAATCATACTTTGCTGTTACACTGATGTACACTATTTGCTCTACGAAGAAATGATTTTGTTTATTTTGGGATATGAGGACTTAAATCCTGTGTGTGCAATACGTCATATAGCGCATGTCTGCGTATTGTGCATGCGTGTGTGTGTGTGTGCGTGTGTGGGTATGTGTGTGTAAGAGAATAACTTACTTAGGTTGGTGTAGCAGTCCCTTATTTTCCCACTGGTTAAATCCCTAACCCTCACCAATCGTGCTCCTTATGACTCAAAAAGTGGCACCTCATTTTCACTGAGAATTCAGGTGCTTTTAATGTCACTCTGTGTGTGTGTATATTCTCTAATATTTTCATACCAGCATTAATCCTTCTAACTGTAGTTTAATAATTGCTGCATCTGACGTGATGTCTGTATAGTCAAGTTTTCTGCAGCACACTTTTCAAGGCCAGTGGGTGAAAAAATGGAGGAGCTAGTAGGAAATATTTATGCGAGTGGGTGTGGCAGGGATTGCGTGAGTAACTTCTCTGCCACTTCTTTGCTCTTTGTGCGTGCATGTGTGTAGTGAAGCCAGTCACACTGAGTGACTGAGTGAGCTCATCTGTTCTGGGGGTCTATAAATATTGTAGATGCCATGTGCCTGCAGTAGACCTTCTCGGTAAGCTACTGTATGATGTCATCCTGGCACACCTCAAACCAAAACACACACACACACACACACACACACACACACACACACACACACACACACAGCTGTGCTGCCAAGGCCCAATATCCATGGCAACGCTGGGGTGTGGTAGGTAGGGATGCAGCGCCTATGGCTGTTTAATAAATCCAGCGGCTCAAACAAATCTTCAAACTTCAAACTGTATTTCCTTCCTTTTTTCTACATTCTTCATTTTCTACATTCCTGCACCTTTATGTGCAAATATGCCAACATGGCATATCTGCACCCGCATCCTAAACTGCAATTTCTCCAGCATATGAGTTGCATGAACATTTAAGTTAATTACATTACTTTAAAACTGTAGTGGAACAATGCTGATTCTTGGAGTGAAACTAACAATTCTTTTCATTATTGCTTAATCTGTCGATAATGTTCTCAATTACCTGGTTAATTAAAATGTGTCTTCTTTACTGCTACTGTGTTTGAGATTCACTGTACAGAATGACGTACGTGCACAGTTTGACACTAGAAGAATATTCCCACATTCATCTTGTCTCTTCAGCAAAATCAGCAAACACACATTTGAGAAATAGGACCCAGTGGATGTTTGGGATTATTGTTTAAAACATTATTAATTAATGATTATCATAATAGCTGCAGATAATTCTTCTGTTGATTTAATTAACCCACATACAGGCACATGCATCTTCTTCCTGTTTGTTGTGTCCTGGTCAATCACTGCTTTCACCATCCTAACCCAGTGAACAGGGGATCCCTTCACACTGTCCTTCAGCCAGACCCACTAACACACTGAGCTGCTATGCTTTGGCAGCTGATCTGAAGCAGCCATCGAGGTTGAAGCTTCACATGCCAATGAATAGACACACACACACACACACACACACACACAGCTATTTACACCTGGTATTAAGAGCCATGACTGAAATGATTATGCAGGGCAGGTTTATATTCATACAGTAAAAATATTAATCATAATAATCACATTTGAGAAAATATGCATATACATACACACATACACACATATGGACTTGCTGACAGTTGGTGTCCCACGGGACAGAAGGTGTCAGGAAGTCAACATCTTCCCCTCCCTCTCCCTCCCCCCCTGTTTCCATGGAGACTAAATTTGCAGTGCTTTGAGAGGTGAGGAGGAAAAAGAAAACCCTGAGTCTGCACGTGAACACACACACTTGCAAAGCATTTATGGAGTCCGACTGACCGACAAGCAGAGATGTTGAGTAAGTGAGAGGAAAGACAGGAGGATGCAGGATATTGATGAGTTTACAATATATTGTACTGTATGTGTGGATCTCTGTGGGTGATTGTGGGACTTACTGGCGCTGTGCCCTCAGGGTGAAGGGGGACACTAGAGGGACGGACATGTATTCCGTTGGGTCAGCATTAAGCAAGCTCCAACTGGATCTGTGGTGTATTCCCACCGGGGTATTGTAGTGTGTAGTCTGTATGTTGCATGTGTGTGTGTGTGTGTAAGTGTCTGTGTGGTAACAGCGATGTACTGCAGGGATGAAATGTCATTTGTAGCAGGGAAGGAAAAGTGATTTTGCCCAATGACGGGAATAAAAACAACCTGACAAGGATGATCAAGATGGAATAGATGTGCTGACGTGGCAAACACACACTTACACACATTTAGATGATCTTGCACTTATAATAAATGCCATAATTTGACACTGGGAACAATGACCTCAAGTCTTGAAAGGCCTTTTCACCTTTCCATCTTTACTATTTGCAAATAAATATATATAATGTGTAATGAGATAAATTGAATGCTTTTCTATGATTATAGTTCAGTTTCATGAATAAAAATGAAGAACTTGCAGAACTGTGGAGGCCTTCCCCAGGGCGTGTCAGTTAAATGCTCTAAATCAGACAGACAGGATTTAAGCAGCTGTTTATGGAGGTTTGCCAATCAAGAGCAAGAGCAGTTGTGCTGCATTAGAGTAACTGCTAATCTGTAACTGGCTATAAAGACGGATGGCTTGTTAAAACAGCAATATTAAACCTAACTAATGGATCAAAATTTGGCAGTGCCTCTGTTAAATATCTTTAATCAAATTATGATATTAATATTTTTTTTTAAATATATAAATACAGTATGTAAATGCTCCATTAAATGCTGTATCACTGTTATATGTTGCTCTCTTTCTTCTGTTATCTGCACCTACTCACACTCGATATGTTGAGTTGTTTATGAGCAGGCAGGTCTATTTGGGAACCATGGAAACAGTATCTTATGTATTACAGAAAAACAGACAACAGATGACAATAGTTTTAAAGTGACAGAAAGGTAAGAAATATTGAAAAGAAAAGAAAGAAATCTCATTTACAGTAAAATTACCACTCTACAATATACCATATAAAGCACAAGAGTTCTGGGTGACTGTATGTGTTTGCGTGCATGCTCCCTCCAGGGTACCCACACCCCATTACTCTTCAGAAGCAAAGAGAAGAAGAGAAGAGGAAAGAGGAAAAGAAGAGAAGAGGAAAATAGAGAAGGGAAGGAGAAGAGAAGAGAAGAGGTTGCCATTTGGTTTGTGACACTAGATGCTGACATGCAGAGAGAGAGAGACCTTGGAGAGGGCTGAGAGAACAAGACATGGAGAGAGGAAACGGGTGGGATCAGATAGGAGATGGCAAAAATGAACAGATCACAATGACAAAAGGATGTGACTGAAACTGGAGAGGCAGAGGATGGAGAGGAATATCGGAGGATGGCAGCAGAAGTGGAGAGGGGGGATGGGAGGAGAGATGGCACTGTCTGATGCAAGCTGCGGAGCTTCCTATGACCTTTATGTAACTGAACTACAGGCACTTCCTCTCTGTCTCAGTCTTTCTCCACCACTCATTCAAAATAGTCTTCCCTCAGTCTCTCAGTTGTAAGAGGCCACATGCTTAATGGTGTCAAAATTAAAACAGTTTGCCATGGTTTTTTTTAGACGCCTTCACTAAACTTGAGGAGGGGAGATGAGTGCACGCCCACTCCCTTGACTTGCTACTTCACCACAATACACAATACACAATGGTTGTAAAATTTTAATCTAATTTTTATGTTGCCCCTGTTAAATTTCAAAAGGTGTTAGCTTACGGCTGTCACATCTACAGTAGAAAGCAAGAGTGAATGGCAATAGCATAAATCTATTAATTTTTCATGGCTATGTATCCAGTACTATCTGGCATTGTAAGACTGGCTGGCCTATTTATATATAAGAATGAAATTCAATATTTATCTCTGCAACACTCTTGGTGACTACACAGAATATAAAGATTGCTTTGACACGTCATCAACAAGCACAATTTTCTTTTACAAATCGTGCATGTAAAAAGTGAACTTGTGATAGACTGCTAAAATTAGTAACATTAAGAGAGGAAGTGGTAGCTGATAACAGAACTAGAACAATATTTGTGGGATGTTTGTAAAATGACCTGAGTTGTGAAGTAAGAGGAGGTATTTTGGATATCCAGAGTTTAAGAAATAATTTTCTGCATAGACAATGTTAGGTGGCTACAACTGTTAAAAACAGTTACAACAGTTATTACATTAGTTCACTCATTTCTAAATACATACAAGAGTCATTAGTTATTCATAAGTCAGTCCAGCTCTGTCTTTGGTGCCTTTGAATAATCTTTGGAAGGACACTGACCATCAACAGCAAGCTTCAGCACTCAAGACCTGCATGCAGCTTTCCAGAAGTCCTGTCCTCACAGTTCAGCTGCAGTATCACACACCCTCTAAACCTGAATGTAATTGAACATTAACAAGCGAGCTAAGAACAACAACAACATACAAATTCTACAACACTGAAGTTACCAGGACTTTCTCAAGTTACCAGGACTTGCATTTCTCCTCTTTAGCTGGAGCCTCCCCACAACCCCAGTTCCTGTGTCAAGCCAACATGTACTGGACCAGGTCATCAGCTGAATGCAGACCAAACTGGTATCAAACCTCTCACCACCTAAAAAAAAATGGGTGGCTGGGGCTCATGGGTATCGTATTATGTGTTTAGAGCTTAACAAGCCAACATCTCATCGCTGAACATTTATACATTGATGGCTAAAACACCCCCCACAATGTTAACACATCTTGTACATGCTCAGAATTCAGTTATTGCCCTTTCCTGTGCACCTGCATTTAATGATGCACCATCAGGATATGAGCCCCAGTAGAATCTGCAAGCTTTCCAAAAAAGCCCAAACACAGGTTTACTCGCTACAAAATGATGCCAGGGCTATGTTGAAGTGTCCAATGCTTAAGCTTTAACAACATATTTTGAAAGCTAATCCACCACATGATCAGGTGTTTAGAATATATGCATAATAAATTACTGCAATTTAAGTGCAAAACATCCCACATTTTCTGAATGTTGACTTGGACCCAGAGAATATATTATTTCCCAATTTGCATAAAAACAGCATGCAAACATACACTTGATATTCAAGAACTAAATAGTTCTTTTAAACAAAACCATTTTTTTTAACAGTAGCAGAACCCTTACTCCACTATCACTAACTCTACTATTTCTATTTGACATATTATCTATATGTATGTATGTATATATGTATATATGTATATATGTATACATTCACACACACACACACACACACACACACAGATTGACAGATTAAGTCAACAGATTAAAAAAATCATTGCACTGAGCTGGTAGTCCACTGCAACTGAAACAATTCATTGTCATGTGACCGATAACACAAAAAATAGATCTTTGATGTAAAACTCTACAACACTCAACAATCATCATGTACTGCAAATCTCACAACAGAAAATATGTTGCTCTCTTTAAAAAAATTAACTTTTATTTTTCAAGTTTTGCATGAGTGAGAAAAAACAAACAAACAAACAAAAAAACAACAACAAGAGGTCTGGGACGTGACAATACACAGTTCAATCAATAAAAGAAGAAAAGCAAGATCACAAGTAAAGTTCAGTGTTCAAATTGTCTCGAAAGAACAAAAAGTTATGCTTACTGAAGGTCTAACAATCCCATTTGTGCCAGTATGCATCCCCCTTCTCCTTTTGGAGTTGAAGAGTGAAAGTCATCTTCTCCATTAGGCGGATAGAGTTGATTATATGAATAGGGCGGCGATGGTGAGGGGGTTCTTCTGAAGCCATCACTTCGTTATTGGTTTTTTATTTGCGACCACAAATATCTTCAAAAGATATGTGTGGCCTTTATTGAGACCTTGCGGAGTATGTCCGAGGTACAACAGCGTGAAAGAGAAATCAGTTTTCAAGTCCAGGGTCTCTGATATGAAATTGCCCACTTCCTTCTAGAAAGGCTGAACATATGGACATAACCAGAAAATGTGTGCATGGTCTGCAGGAACCAATCCACACTCCCCCCAGCAGAAGTGCTGTGACCCACTTGATTTGGAACTTTGGTTTGGCGTAATAAAGAAGCGGATCAAAGCAGAAATCCCTCCAAAACAGTGAATTTGTAGTAGAAGACTGAGTTACCCATGCTTGGGCCCACACCTCTTCAGCTATCACCGTGTTCAGTTCCTTTTCCCAGCGCTCCCTAAGATGTCACTACTCTGAGTAACATTATTGAGTCTATTGAGAAAACTTTGTGGGGTCCACTGTTGAAAGGAATCTAGAAAAGCTGAACTGGAAACATATTGTGGCCGACACAATATGGTTCCTGTTAAAAACAAACAGACAGATATATCATCAATTCTAGGTAAATCAGAATGTTGTCTACTGCAGGTGCCTAATTACAGTTATCCAGATCCAGGCCATTTCTAATTGCATATATCACAAGCCAATGCCAATTAAATAAACAGCCACAATCCATTTTCAGTGCACTTACATTCTTTTTTATATTCAATACTTTCAGGATATTTACAATGAGCCCATTGCTTGAGGTTCAAACCAAAATGCTACACTTCAAACTGTCAGACACATCTGCAAGGCGTCCGTCTGATGTCACTGGCACTGAGTGTAAACATCTGTATTTTGTGTGAGCGAGAGACATAGTGAGTGAGTGAGAGTTAGCATGAGGAAATGAAAGGGGTATTGGAGTGTAGAATTTAGGGCAAGAAGAGACAGTGCGGGGCATACGGCCACAGAGAGAAAGAGGAAGGCAGCTAAGTGTGAATGATGTTCTTCTTGCACTAGGGCAGGACCCATTATTCTAATGGGGCACCACAATGCTTACTGACCTTCATCATCGACAGACAGAGCTGGCCATTGAGATGATGTTGTGTGTATCAGTTATTCGTACAATTACAATATGTGGTGGAGCAGTCAAGCTATTGGCGATATAATTAAATGCACTACATGGACTATACAATGCAATTACAGAACAAAAGTTTCCTTGGCACCACTGAAGCAGTGCAATACTAAGACGTGAGGATGCACACACACACACACACACACACACACACACACACACACACACACACATCCACACACACACACACACAAGCATACCCTCATATAAACATAATGTAATGTTCGCAGGCTACTATGGAGATGTGGAAACTCACAGGCCCTTTTAGTTTAATGAGCTGATTTAGGTCAATTCACTGCACACATGCAATTGCTGAAGGACATACACACACACACGCACACGCACACACACATGAACACACACACACACACACACACACACACACACACACACACACACACAAACACACACAAACACACACACACACACACACACAACATTTAGAGATTCAATTCATCCAGCTTTGCTTCATCAAGTAAAAACCAAGAAACTAAAATCCATCACATGCTGTATCTAAAAATATATATTTTTAAAAGAATGTGGAGTTTTGTGCCCCAGTTTATCATCTGAGCAGCTGTGCTCCCACCTCATGTAGTCATAGCAAAGTTGGAAGTACAGTGAGCTAACTGAGAGATATGAAGCATTATCTGACAGAGCGATAGCTAACTAATAGACCTCTCAGCATACACTCTTAAAGCCATCACTGCTGATAAGACAGGGAGTGAGAGAGCAGGAGAGAAGGAGAAACACTGGGACAGAAAAAGAGAAAAGGGAAGGGAAAAAAAGGAAGACTTTGATGAGAGAGAACAGACCAGCATGGTGGTAGTGTTAATATGGATATTGGATCATCATTGAGTCAACTAAAGTGTATTCATAGAGAAATTTTAACAGGTTCTTGTGATTTTTGACAAGTAATTAAAACAAATATGGTAAAAAGGAGCAACAGATCAACTCCACCAGAAACTTAAAGAGACAGAGACAGAGCTTTTATATATATATATATATGTGTGTGTGCGCATAAAAGTGTGCACACACATTTGAGTGTCTGAACCAGCCCACGTGTCTGTGAATGGAGCTGGAAGTAAATGAATAACAGACTGCAGCTGAGAACTGAGGCATGTTGTAGGTGGTGCTGAATAAACGAGTCTTGATTTAATACTGAGACAAGGAGATCTAAGAGCTTTCTGTGGATGTACGTGCACCAAAAATATCTTGTTTGTTTCTCCAGTATGTGCTCAGTGAATTTGTGATGTTCAAATCAGCCAAGAGTAAGGTCTTAGCGCTGTAAAGTTGGTGTATGTCATCATGTATTTATCAAAGACTATCCTCAGAACACAGTGTATTTTCGGTGTCTGGCTAGCCATGATAGCGCTCTGAGCTGGCTAACATCTCATTCACATCAGCGCATACATCTTTCTCAAAGACACATCCAAGTATGAGTGCACTGTGCGCCTGTGTGTGATGTATCAGCCAAGCTGGATAGTTACAATACCGGGAAGGGCTCACTCAGTGTGGGGAAAAAAAAGACTAATTTAAACCACTTATTTATAAATGAAAAGAAAAGTGCATTGCAGGGCTAATTTCTGGTTCCCAACAGAGATATGTTGACCCATGGCTTGGATAATCAGGTTGAAGGTGCACTAATCATTTTTTTATATCAATAATGGATCAAATGACTGATATGTGTAATGTAAAAGGTGTTGTTCATGGTGGCAATCCAGCTCTATGAAGCATTTTAGCGTCTTTAGTACATTGTTTTAGTTTTGGATGAGTCTAATTGCTTATCCTTCTTATCCTTCATCAGGACAATTGCAACTGTAGGAACACTGCCTTCATGATACAAACTAATCTGCCACCTACATTTTCACGTTTTCATGTTGAAGAGGTGGCTGTGTTTTAAAGCTGGTCTTCTAAAATACTGACTGTGTATTTTAAACATATTGTTTATCACACTACACCTGTTACATTATTCACATTTTTGCTGCTTAAGTATGCCAGTTTGCAAAAGCTACTAATTAAGAAAAATATTAACATCTCAGAAAAATATCACCAACAGATTATGTATATTTATGATTCTTATTCAAGTGACACAGCACAAATGAATTAACACATACCAGTATGATGTGTTCCATAGCCTAGACACATAATGTACATATAAACATGAGAAAAATACATGCAAGCCATTAGCTAAATAGTAATATTTGTCCTACTACCACTGTGTCCTTCTCCCAAATCCTACATTTCGCTTGCACTGCCACGCTCTCTCAGATCTGTGTGTGTGTGTGCACGCGCGCACATGTGGGTGTTATTGACAGTCAGCAGTGGGTGCTGTGTGCTATGTTGTGAGACACTGACAAGCCGTATTTCATGGAGCAGATGAAGCATTTTGAAGTTCTTTAAATCCCTTTAAGGATCCAGCTTCTGATGCCGCTGCCTCTGCTGCTGCTGCTTAAGTCTCTTGCTGGGGAAACTGGGGTCTGGAAGATGCCCCCCCCCCCCCCCCCCACACACACACACACACTGATATACTATATGATTCTGTGTATGTATATGCAAGTGTGTTTTATCGGAGAGAGGGCCTGTGTGCATGTACTTTCTTCTGTCTTTGCTCATATGTGTGCCAACAGTACAATTTCTAGTATATACCCTTGAAGTTCATAACCTTGGGCTCTGTGATCCACACACACACACACATTGCCTCCCCCACTGTAACACCCCAACAGTCCAACATTCACACCCCCTCCCAGCCACCAATGCCTTATCTTCTATTCTGAGGGAGTCGCAAGAGGGAAAGCAAACTGACAGAGTTCCAATAGTGTAGTTGTTAGACATGGCAGGACCACTGTAGGCTTAACTGCTGGCTGGAAAACTTGGTCTCACATCCCCCTGCTTCTCCTCCTCCTCCGCCTCTTTCTCATTCTGTCCTTTTGTGCCTCCCTCCTTCATTACTCTCGCCTTCCCCTCTGGTGGTCCTGCAACTCCAATCACTCTGCTCTTATTACCAGGGAGAGGGAACACGCACACACACACCAACAGTGACTGTTCATTCTCCCCATTATCAGAGCATGTCTCTCGCTGCTGGGGACCATCAAGTATGCTTGATTCTGCTTTTTTTCTAACTCTCTTGCTGTCTGTCTTTGCTAAATCTTACTCTGTCAATATATCTATGTCTTATATATTTTTCTTTCCCACTCTTTCTCTTCCTTCTCTGACTATGCTTCTCTCCACTAGGCAGCCAGGGGGACAAATTGGCGCCCGGCTGAGCTAAATGTGCCTGGTGCTGAGAGCCAGATGGTACTGGCAGAGGGATGGAGGGAGCGAAGGATGGATGCTACTGAGAGATAGAGCGCTGTAGCCGTGGTGTGGCAGGGCGGCATGGGGGTACTAGCTTTGCACACTAATAATCTATTAGTGCTCAGGGGCCCGAAAAGCTGTGCACAAGCCCTTGCCAGTGACCAGTCTGACCCGGTTCAAGAGCTTTGGGGTGGGCTTCAATCAAGACTGGACTGTGAACTGCTAAGGAGTGAAGAATAAGACACATTGTGTAAAGCTGTCAAGATGCAGCAGGAGAGAGGAGAGAGAAAAAGGAAAAGACAGAGAGACAGGGAGGTGTGATGTCAGTCCACTGCTGGGAGGTAGATTGTTAATTAGACTCACTTCTCACTTCTTCTTGGGTCATTTGAATGTGTCTCTTTCTTGTGAAATTATAGATCAGACCACAACTACAAAGAAGCAAATGGGTGAAAAGTGGACAGTTAGGCAAAGGCATAAACATATCAAATACTCTTGGTTTATTGCAACTTAGGTGTTATTCTTTTTTTTGGCCATCATTTCCATCACTGATAATAATATTACACTCAGCAAGTTAACTGTCCATCATAAACATACTGAAAACAGTTTAAAGTTCTGGTTCAACTTTGACCTTTCATTCTTGCCGTAGTTGTTTGCACTCATAGTGTTCCTGTGCTATGATGAATTATTACCAATTAGTATGCTCAATTTAAAATGAAGTGGTTTAAAAAATCTGGTTTAACTGCTTAATTATTTGCCGCCGGTCTGATCTCCTGACTGCTTGTGTCACCATGTCCTAAGATCTCACAAACTGATGAGTACAATGTTATCATAACTGATAGAAATGTAACAAATTTTTCCTTAAAAAGGTGGTTGAGGTGGTTAAGTTTAAGTTGAAAATTGTTGTACATGTTTAGTTAGTTGAACATCTAAAAGTGAACATGTGGACAGCACCTCCATCTCGTTGGAATCCTTAAGGATGCTCTCCTCTCTCTTTCTCTCTTTATGTCTCATGGCCTCTCTTTCTATTCCTCTCTCTTTCAGGGTTTCTTGGTGACATTCAGCTGCTCACGTTATGCTCCACTTTCCTCCACATCAACCCAAATTCCAGTATTTGGTGCTTACATAACATGTAGCACAAGATTTGGGTTCCAATAGCAGACCTGTGAGATGTGGTAATTTTTCAACTGGTTTCGCCCACCCTCCTCGATATTCTCCTATCATGGTGCACAAAGCTGCCCCAGCCATCCATGCATAAACAACACTAGCTGTAGGCATTCTCCCTCACACACATACAAACCTACAGACTCAGGACGACATGTTGACAGCCCGTGCTGACATTTAGAAATACACAGGCAGTGAGCGTGTGTGTGTCTGTTATTATTTGTTTGTGGATGTATACAGATGTGAGTAAGAGTGTTTGTGCCTTGCTGAATATGTGTCATGATAAGCTCAGGCCACCATCAGCTACAGTGCAGAGGGACCTTGGAGCTCTTCTGCCTTCCTTTGCAATGCAACATATATTAGCTTTGACATTCATTCCCTCTCACACTGTACCTGTAAGCAAAACACACCTCTGGTACAGTAACCATGATGGCTGAGTACCAAGCCTGCAAGGCTCACTCCTGTTGGCTTTGGTTCAAGTAAAAGAGTGTGAAATACCCTGCTTGCTATTAGGCAACCCAATATTTATCATAAAATAGGATTATTATTATTATTGTTGTTTTTGTATTTAATCTTTATTTAATAAGGCAGATGTATTTTCCGAGAGGGAGAACAAGAAACACATAAGACAACACAATCAGCAAACAGAAAAAACACAACTAAATGGTAAATGGTCTGTACTTACTGTATATAGTGCTTTTCTAGCCTTCCAACCACTCAAAGCGCTTTTACAATACATGTCACATTCACTCATTCACAAACACATTAATACGCTGATGGAAAGGCCTGCCATGCAGGATGCCAACCTGTTCATCAGGGGAAACTAACATTCACACACACACATTCATACACCATTGGCACAGCCATTGGGAGCAATTTAGGGTTGAGTATCTTGCCCATCGACATGCAGGCAGGAGGAGCTGGGAATCAAACCACCAATCAATCAGTTAGTGGACTAACTGCTCTACCTATGATTCACAGCCACCCCAATCTTACCTTGTGTTTTAAACCTATTTTTGTCTGATTGTTTAATACTGTATCTTCTTTTTGCTATATTTTGCGAACAATATTATTAATAGTTTTTATATTTAGTGTTTCACTGCACTGACCACACAGTATCACTGATGTTAGGATGTGTTCTTTTACACCTGTAACCACAACCAACAGTGATGTCATGGTGTACTGACACACCCTGCAGTATACTTCTACATCACTGCAGCAAAGTGAGAAATTAAACCACTGTAGATCAGAAAACACAAGCAGCCATATGAGAGCATTGCCTAAATAAAATACAGTCTAAATCTGACTCAGAATTAGATTGGCTGCAAAGTGTGTTTGTACATAAATTAATTAATTTGTCTTGATGCTGTGGTGCATAACAATCAAAAATAGAAGGTAAGAGGAAAGTAGAGTATACATTTTTGATGTTAGTGATTATTACTTGACAGAAACTAATGAGCACTGGGTTATGCTCAGCGCCTGTTAAAAGAATATGGTTTCAGGTAAATACTGCATAAGCACCTGATTTTGTGATAGTATTATTGATTATCATATAGACACAAGGTGTTTTGAAGTGCTTTGAAGAGTGAGCAATGTGTCACCTTCCCTGCCATATTAGACTAGTGTTGTGCTGTGGGCTGAGGTCAGATGAAGGAGCAGGAGGGGACGACAACTGTCTGAAGGACCAGTTAATGGACTACTGGGTTATTGATGGGTTAGATAGATGGAGAGACTGTGAAAAAAAGACACAAGGAGCAATAGAAATAGGCCAAGTTTACAAATAAGGAAAGAGAGACAAACAAGATGGGGATGAAGAATATAAAAGCAGGGAAACAAACAAGTTTCATATTAGGTATTTGGAGAGGATACTGAACTGAAAACCCTGATACCTGAGACACAGGAAGGATGGAGCTCGTACACATGTTTCTTCATACACACATGAATGTGTATGAGGTAAGTGTGTAACAAAAATATGTTTATATGTTTGTACAAGGGTAAACAGTCATCACAGCTATGCATGGTAAAAAGGACAGGTCAGTGGTATGTGTGAGATCTAGTAAACAACATGTTGTGTGCATGTGTAGGTGTGTCTGTGTATGGGTGCGTTTCCGTGGGGACAGAGGGCTTAGAATTCAGAACAAGGGGCAGTTGTTGTTTTGGAAGGGCAGTGATGTGTGTGTGTTTGTGTGTGTTTTTTCCCTCTGTGTGTATTTGTGTGCTGGCAAAAATAGCCAGTGTTGTGTCTGACTGGAACAGGTGTCCAAACATCACAACACTCTCTCTCTCTCTCTCTCTCTCACACACACACACACACACACACACACACACACACACACACACACACACCATAAAGGCGCACACCTCTTTGAAAAATTGAGAAATGGAAGCTACTGATAACATATAATCTCATAGAAGATAATAGTTTTTCGTAGTGGAGGACTCTGACTGGAGCAATGGGAGCTGTTGATGAACTTCTCTGCTTTGCATATCAGTTTAATAGCTTATGTAAGAAGGCAGTTAGTCTAGCTTAGAATAAAGACTATAAGCAGGGGGACACAGCCAGCCTGGCTTGGTCCAAAATTTTGTCATCAACTCAATAAAGAGTTCCATCAGTTAAAACTGCAAGGGTGCAATTGGGTAATTTTGACTGCAGGGGTTCCCCAGGACCACAATGCATTGGTATTTTTAAAAAGCACTAATTAAACAAAGTGATTAACAAAGTCATGAAAATAAGGAATGGTAGGATTAAGGGTAAGAAATGGTTAATGCACATAACTTTAAAATTTCTGTTTGTGGATTGATTAAATATAGAAGATGAAACTTTAGAGATTTTGGTAGATGTATTTCTGAACTTGGAACCACTGGATATACCGTAGCTTTACTTAGAAGACCTGAGAGTGGTATTTAAATTATCATCTAGTTCTCAGCAAGGAAGTCAATAAGCTTATTTCCCAAAATATTTAGCTATTCATTTCATTTTGACCATATTTTTTAAAAGTGTGTCTCTTGAGAGTCACCCAACTTAATAGAATAATAACAAGCCCTTTAACATTCAGTCATTGTACAGCACTTACTAAAAGAAGTAAGTATAGTAATAATATAGAAATATATTATTAGAAATATAGCTGGGACACACAGTGTTCACCCACTTGTCTTCTGCTTTTCTTTCTCTGTGTTACATACACATGTTGCCTTACAACACATTGCATTTGACAGTGTCAGAACAGTTTTTTTTCCAGACAGAGGAGGAGGCACTATTTATGTGTGTGTGTGTGTGTGTGTGTGTGTGTGTGTGCAAGCATTGCATGCGCTTGCATATAAGCATAGATATGCATGCGTGAGTCTCTGTGTGTGATTAAAACCTAATTTGTCTAACCCATCTCTGAGGGCTGTATTAGAAGCATTATGCTCTGTAATGGGCTGACATGTTAATCTGAAATTCTATTCTCTGTAGCTAATGAACATATCCATCCTAGTCTGTGTACAGTGTATGTGTGTGTGTGTATGTATGTGTGTGTGTGTGTGTGTGTGTGTGTGTGTGTGTGTGTGTGTATGTGTGTGTGTGTATGTGTGGCAAACTGGCAACGCTGTCCCATTTTTATGACGCTGCTGAGGCAAACATAAATTTGAAGACTGATGCCAAGGTGATGTGTTTTATGTATTTTTAACAATGACGACATCGAAGAGTATTGAATTTTGAATCCCTCTTGCAATTTCTGTGTGTACACATATGTATGTATGTGTGTGTGTGTGTGTGTGTGTGTGTGTGTGTGTGTGTGTGTGTGTGTGCACGTGTGTGTGTGTGTGTGTGTGTGTGTGTGTGTGTGTGTGTGTATGTGTATGTGTATGGAGGAAAGACAAAGATCTGACAGTTCTGGGTCAGACCAGTCCCATAGAGTCAGGAAAATTACAGAAGACAAAACAAGACACACACATGCACACACCTAGGTGAAAATGACAAATGTTTGTGTGGAGGAAAGAGTGGTTGAATTTGGGAGAAAAGAGGCTGTCCTGCTGTGCCAACACTTATACATCAGCTACACCTTAAAAGCAGCGAGAATACAGCAGGAATGTAGACACTGCTGACTGGAGGGTTACACAGCAAAGGTGGCAAGAGCAACCAGGGAGCTGTCATATTGTATTGTAGTCCAGAGCATAAAAACACAGACTTTGATCATGTTGAGCGTAGTCACAAATTGGCCTAATTACCACTGACACATAGGGTAGTCAGGTCAGCAGCAGCAATGCCTTCCACCATGCGGCTCTAATATATTCATCACAACCAAAGTTGAGACATCAGATACAATATGTTCTTTTTTCCACACTTCCTTCTCATCATTACAGGATGCACTCCATTATTTTCAACACAACAAGGCCATACTATCCTCATTCTTCAGTTGAGTGGAGCAAAACTGAGTAGAAATCAATTCCAACTGAGATTTTCTCATTTCTCAGTATTGCTTCACCCACTCCATTGCATCATCTCTCTCTGCTCTGTGGCTGGTGTGGAAATGACCACTGCTGTGTTTGCCATGTGTGCGTGGACATGGGTGTGTGGTGTTATGAGACAGAGGGAGTGCGAGAGGCAGCTTCATGTGCATGCCAGTCATAATGTCTGCATAATGTCCCTGAGGTCTATGACTGTATAACTAATACTTAGTATTATTGCTAGAATAAAACATTACGCTGAACCAAGCAGGATTAGAAAACAAGCATGACAGCCTCTTCCCACTCTCTCCCTCACACACAATCACACACACACACACACACACACACACACGCACAAATGCATGTGTGGAAGCAAGCTGCCCAGGGCAATGTACACTAGCAAGCAGCCATGTTTCTTTCACAAGAAGCTGCAGTGAGGCTGTCATCGTCAGCATTGGTTTTCTCTCTCTCACCCACACACACACTGTACACTACTGTGACATCATGCCACGCATTTAGACCAGAGGGTCAGAGGGTAACACAGCTTTATGTGCTGAGGATTCATTGTCGTCATGCTCAGTGACTGCAGCAGCCCTTATTCAGCTCTCTTTCTCTCAAATGCACACACTCACAGGCTTTCGTCAAATATATCCCAGTTCACCATCAGATCCTATCTCTCACTTTGCCACTGAATGGCACAGACAGGCAAGCAGGTCACCGCAAAGAGAGGCGAGGCTGTTTCAATCCAGATAATGATAGGGGGCTTTGCCCTCTTCTCTGGCCAGCGGGGCTCTCAACATCTGGCATAAAGTGAGTAAAAACCCCTCGATCCACCTTTCAACATAGACTACTACGTTACTTTTCTACCTACTAGACATTTAGATCCTCCTTCCTGGCGCGCTGCCACTTATGAGCCTTTGAAGTATGTATACCCCCATCATCTTCATAGTTTTTTCTCATGGTGATATCCTGGGCCTTGTGTTAGAGGGGTTCCCCAAGTAAAGACGTATACCTAGGAAATCTCAGCCTAAAGAAAACATGCACTAGCCCCTTCTTTGCAAATGAAGCAGTCCTATTCAGTTTTATCAGGATGAGCTCTTGAGATTTCCAGCTGTGATTTTACTGGCCCTGTTACTAAGAAAAGAAAAAGAATAGTGTCCTTTAATTTATTCAACCATCATGGACAGCTCAGTTGGCCCTGGGGCAAAAAAAGGTGCTGGATCCCATTTACCTTTCCATTTTCCATGCAATCTGTATGTTTTTGTATGCTAAAACATCTGGCCACTGTTTTGCAGATGTGTGTCTCATGACAGGGCTTCCAGATTAGGTAATAAAAAAGGACCCACCTTAATGCCCTTATAGTATCATTTAGTGTCCTTTATTGGTGCATATTCCCAATCAAAACAGTCAAACTAGTGGACACCAAGTAAGCCTGCAGCTTTCAGGGACCCTGGAGTTCTGCAGCCAGTAAGTTGCCCTCTTTGCATGTTGGTCATCCTGCCTTGAAGTTTAACAATCACCATAAGGCTATCGGCTCACATTGGTTGACAGCATGCAGTTGTCCAATTCAGAAGGCTACCACATTGTACCAAACGATGCTGCTCCCTAAAACACAATTTTTATCCATCTGGCCCCACAGCACGACCCTCCCCCTCAACAGACCGGCTGCTCCTCACCTGAGGCAGTGCAGCGTTGATCTGCCGCTGGAGCACGTCCCTCTCATGCAGCGCCCCCTGCAGCTTGGTCTGAGAATGGATGAGGGTCTCCTGAGTCTCCCTGAGGGACTCCAGCAGCTTGTCCCTCTCGTCCAGCATGTTGACCATCAGCTGCTCGAAGTTGGCCTCCTGGTCCGAACCATTCGGGACGCTGCTGGTTCCTCTCGGAGGACCAGCAGAGTCTCCCTCGTTGATGGTCGGCATCACCTCGCACATCATCTTTCCTGCTCTGTGGTCTGGGCAGCGCTATAGGACAGTGTCGCTGTCGGGATAAAGAGAGGAAATAATATGGGTTACAAGCCTGATAAACAGACTTATAATAACTGATAAGAGGGCCTATTAACGCCCAGTAGCAACGGAGAGCCTGTGCAATCGTATGTATCGCCTTATTCCCATATTGCATTAAATTCCCCGTGCATAAAATCTTAAGCTTTATATCGCCTTACCTAATCAGAGTGATTGAAATGATGAGATGATGGTTGACCTTTCATCCTTATTAACCGGCGTTTTGTCACCCAGTGAGCAGATCCGCCCTGCCCGGCGCGCCATGCACTCACATGTAGAAATCCCGGCGTGATATGATTGACAGCTCAGAGATAGACGGGGACGTTTGGAGGGGTGGTGCCCGCGAGCACGACGGAGATCGTAGCACATTGGCAGCAGGAGAATAAAAAAATACGAAACATATCCGAGAGGAGACGTTTAAATCTACGTCCTGTAATCGGGCACAGTGAGAGCGAGTCTTATTTTATCTGCATCCACCTTCTCCGCTTCCATCTCGCCACACCGCCACCGAACCGACGCTCACTCCTCCTCCTCCCACATACACACACGCAGACGCTGTGACACACAAACACACACACACACACACACACACACACACACACACACACACACACACACACACACACACACACAAGGGAATCTGCAGTTGTCACTATCAGGATACAGCTCTGGAAATAATAAGAGACCAACTCCCAGCGTTCAGCCTATAAGCGTTTTGCACCATAAACGCATGAAAACAGAGGATTGAAATGAACTGGACGGTCATTCATGTCATCTAGGTATAATCGAAATTCTCCACTAATGTCATGTTACAATTGCTAGTACAGAGTTGACCCTTAATTGGTGAAATGTAATTAATTCACTTTTCACATCAGCACCACTGAGCACGTTCTTGACCTGGCAGCTCCTGAAGCGTGATGCGCGCTCAAGTAGTGACGATCCTCATCAAGCCAGTGGCAGATTGTAGAGGCTGCACTTAGATATACAGCGCACCCTTCAGGACATTGAAAAATGGATGATAAATATTTGTAATAGCCTATTATAAAAGGCTGCGAAACAGGCGTCTCTTTGTACAGTGTAGTTACAGTTTTGACTACGCAGTGCTTTTAAAAATGTCTTCAACCACACCACGTACCACTGATCAAGAGCTGCAACACACCTGCTCTGCCTTTTTTATTGTGGTATGTGTTGCATTAGGACTTTTGCTCTCATCATCAAATAAACAAATTAACAAAAAGAGCAGTTAATCAAAAAATAACTGCTCACCCTAATGGGACTAAAGGGTTAGGGTTACGTGTAAAGTGTCTTTACTTTCATGGACTGCAACTAAATATTGAAAATGTCTTCTCCTACCCCTGTTTTATTTTAAATGTGGCTAATTTATTATTTTAAAGTTAGGGGTTTAGGGGGCTCTTAAATTATTAATGATGACTTTTTGTGATACCTCTGTGGCTTTGACACATTACTTTACAATAATTATGACAATTATTATTCCAAAAACATAAACAGGTGTCACTGCAATATATAAAACCCTTCTTTCCTTGGACAACACACAAGTGACTTCTAGTTTATAGAAGAAGAATTTCCCACATACAGTAAATGAGGTATGAGTTTAATTTATTAATTTATTCACCAGTAGTGACAGTAGGCTACAGACTAGGCCAAAATATATCAGTAATAAGCAAAATCATCATCAAAAATGGTTCTGTGCACTGGAGTTAAAGTCATTCTTGCGGAATGCTCCAAAATACCCATATCACATCCCGTCTGGACTACTGTAACTCTCTCCTCTTTGGTCTTCCATGGAAATCTCTTCAAAAGCTCCAACTGGTACAGAATGCAGCCGCTCATAACCAGAACTTCCTCTATTGAACACATCACTCCTGCCCTGCAGCAACTTCATTGGCTCCCTATCAAATCCTGCATTGACTTTAAGATTCTACTCCTCACGTTCAAGATCCTTCACAACCAAGCACCATCATATCTGTCTGAATTTATTCACATCTACACACCTTCTGCCCCCCGCCTATGGAACATTCACACTTCTGACTCTCTTCAATGATCAAAACTTCTCTTCCATCAATTCATTGTTGCAGCTCTACCTGTGTGTAGCTATCTGATCAGACACATCAGTCCACAATCTACAAAGAACATATGAGTTAGCAAAAACAGTGATGGTTATTTGTTGCCATCTAGTGGTTGGATTAGATTAATAAAGAGATCTGTGACAGACTTTTTCTTCTGTTTTTGTGTTTCAAACCAGCTTTAATATTTAAAACTCAAACCACTTCTGACCTTCACTTGCAGTTTTCAACACAAAATCATTTGTTTTGAGACAAGTAAATTAAATTGCTACATTTTGTTTTTGTATAAAACTGATGTGATGAAGTTATTTCTGATTTGAACTATTCTATTCAGCTGCACTGTGTTTTAGTGCACTTTAAAATAACTCATAGTTTTTAAGGTGTTTGAAGTTGCAAATGAACAATTATTATAAATAATTGACATTACATTTTCTTAACTTGGAAAAGGTTGTGTTAGTAAAAGGACAGAAACGGTTTTGTGTTAGTATGAGGTTAGAGAGGCTAGATAACTTTTAGGCCAAGTTACTGAAGGGCAGTGGGATTTGGTTTTAATGTAAATGACTTTGGGCAGTTGTAGGTTGGATTATAAAATTAAGCTTTAGCTAAAGTTCAGTTAGGAAGACTCTTTTGCATGCATAGGCCATAGTCATATTTCCCATCCATCCTGCATACTCACTCTCAGTTACTCTTGCTGTTATTGTCTGTGGCTGTCTGTTGAGTATCAGCTGTTCATATCTATCCAATAGCACGGTGACATACATACATTGTTAGCTTATCACCTTGCTGATGTCTTTTTAAATATAGTTATCTGTCGCTCTCACTCTCTCTGTCTCTAGTCTGTGCAGCTTCATCACTTCATATACATCATCAGCTTATCAGTCTCTGCAGAAGTCATCAGCCACCACCATCACTAGTGTCTGGACTCCTGGAAGGGAATCATCATACTGCTGCTCAGAGCTGATGCCCCTCAATCACAAAAATCTTCCCATAGAGCCTAAGGTGCCGAAGACTTTCTTTACAAGACTTAATTATCACTATATCATCTGTTATAATAAACAATTCTCTTTTCTTCATTCACTGTGTCTGTCTGGTTTAAAATGAGAGTTGTTATTAGTACAAGCTCTCTTGCTATGTAGGGGGAACATTTGTGTTATTAAGAGAAAACTTGTTGAACATGAACATGAATAGTGCTCTTGATATATTACACAGCATTGGAGCCACCTAAGATGCAGACAATAAAGGGCTTGATGGGAGCTCTGGCCACAAATGAGCAGAAATTTCTCTTGACATTTCCTCTGACCCATCTTTGAAGTCAGAGGAGATGAGACAGTCGCTTTGCTGATTGCTTAATTGAGTCATTTCTCATGACCAGAGATTGAAGCATCAGCTCTGCTTTTTTTGGTCTTCTTTGAACTGCAACAGATTTTTCTGAAAACTAATTTTGCTTTACTTTCTTGGGAATTAGCCCTAAGAGAGATGTGACTCTGTGTAGTTGAGTGTTCAAGGTCTTGACAACAATGTTGTCAGCAGTCACACTGGGTAGCTGTGGTGGCCTGCAGCATTGTTAAAATATATGTGCTGTAATACCTATAGTTCGCTGAACACAGCTGAGTGGTTCTTTTCAATAGTATGACTCTTGGGGCTGATAAAATTGCCCGAAATTATTATTTCTGGACAGTGTCTTTCATCTTTGACAGATGGTTGTTGTTGTTGTTGTTACAGTATCTCTTATTTTGCTCAGTAATGTCTGTGTCTGTACATTTAAACCAACACAGATGAACAGCTTTTAAATCAACATTGAAAATAGTAAGTCCAGGACAGGAGTCGTCATAAACTAGGAGCTGGCCCAGGACAAGGCTGGCCGACCCTATACACTTTATCAAAAAGGAAAGGTTTAAACCTATACTCTTAAACATGAAAGGGTGTCTGCCCTCCGATCCGAATCTAAAAGATGGCATCACAGGAGAGGACCATGTTAACTGAAGGCTCTGCCTCCCATTCTGCTTTTAGAGATAGGAACCACAAGTAGACCTGCATACTGGGAGCAGTGTTCTTTTATCACATGTGGTAAGGAAGGTAGTAGGTATAGCACTATAGTGCTAAAATAAGATTATCTATCCACACAGTACCTCTCCAAAACATCAGAAAACTCTCCAATAACACCAGAAAAAGGTCTTTGCTGCGTAATTATTTTGCAGTTTAACTAAAGAGCCACACAGCTGGATATCATATAGAAGCAGAATAAAGCTGCTTATATGTTGGTCCATTTAATTTTATGTTAATGTCATTTCCGAAAGTTATATAAAAGTTTATTAAAAAGTTATCAGAAATTGTGGAATCACTCACACGATCCAACAGATGGCAGCGTGCCCCAGCTGACTGAAAAACTACAACTGCGACTACGATACTCTCGCGATACTTGCAACGATACGTCATTCCATGATGGCTGAAGATCCTGGCGGAACAATTTTCAATTTCTCTCTCATTTTTCTTTCTTTCTCTCTACCTCAGCTTGCCACGGAGACATGGCAGGACTCACAGCCCCATTAAGGGTCCACAAATCATTAGTGTCGACATGCCCAAGAAAGGGAACCGAAAACGGCTGAAATTTAAGGCCGGAGACGTTTGTTCGGAATCAGGTAGGTGTACATTAACGTTTACATTAGCTAACAAGCTAGCAAGCCCACTGTTAGCAGTCAACAGTGGGGTAATAAACATTTTTACACAAAGTTTACAAGGTACGAATATGAATTATTTGACTGAAATGTTACGCTTAATAACATTAAGTGTGTGGAGCTATGGCCACTTGTTTAGAGTTAATTCCTGATGTTAGCATTAAAGAGACATAAAATGCAGTGGAATTAAACGTTAAGTCATGTGAGAAATATAAAGTATATAATGGTGATAGCGGGTTTTAAAGAAACTGACTTTTTTCTAGTGACTGTTGCTGATTATGCTGATGCCGATCCAGCCGTCGTGAAGTCGGGGAGGTTGAAAAAAGCTATTGCAAATGCAGTTGAAAAAGAAGGTAAACTTTTATCAAGTATAGTTTGACAGTTGTATAACCTCAATATAATATGTATAGTTAATTAGTGAATAGAGATTACGGTGTCATTGGGCTCATGTTAACACTGTGTGTTTCAGTAAAATTACTATGTGGCCTGGAAGCATCTCAGGGTGCTGTTGAAGAGGTCTTGTCGTCTGCAGTGAGTGTCGGAGCAGACGCTTTAGACAGCAGTGACGACCTAGACCCAGAAGAAGAAGATGAAGAAAATGAAACTAAGGTGGCTCACAAGAAGAAAAACAAGAGACGAAAGGGTATGGACTAAAATTAGTGAAACACGGAGGACTGACACAGGACTTACATAAGTATTTACTGTGATGTTTACATGTGTTCACAGCCAGCAGTGATGGGGCGGAGTATCCAGTAGACATCTGGTTAGTGCTCTCATCCTATATCCGGCCTGAGGATGTATGCAGGTTTGCGCTAATCTGTAGGAGTGCCTGGACGGTCACCTGCACTGCAGTTTTTTGGACCAGACTATACAGAAGGTAAGATGATTTTATTTAATTATTCTGCACTGTCAGTGGTGAACATATCGATTCAGAACACAACATTTACAAAAACATTAAAGAGGAATACTTGTAATGCCCAAAGGCCTAATTTAGAAATAACAAGAAAGCAGTGATCAATAGGTATTTTAATTGAGTTTTAGTTGATTAAGAGCTAACACAATGAGTTGATTGACAGCAAAGTAGTTGCAATTATCTTGAATTTATTGTTTCAAGAATTTTTCCAGCGAAAATTGTGGAAAAAATTACCCAGTTCCAGTCTCTTAAATGTGGGAATTTGATGTTTCTTCTTTGTTACATATCACTTTAAACTGAGTATCTTTGGGTTTTTAAGTTGGTCAAACAAACAAGATGTAATTTTTGGCTCTGAAGTTGTGATGGGCATCATTTGGGCAAGTTTCTGATAGTTTTTAGTTTAAAGATTCATGTTAAAAAAATCATCAGATTAATTGATAGATTAAAATAACCACTGGTTGCAGCCAGTTTCTGTGCCGTCATTGAACTAATCCCCTCCCATGTTTTTAAACTATGTGAACATAATTCAACATTTCTTGAATGTGAAATACTGTATACAGCATATAAAGATGATACTTTTCTGGTAAAATGAAGCTAATCAATGTTGGGAGAAAAAGTCTTGAATGTGGGGTGAAAGTAAAAAATAAATTGACATATTGTATAATTTAGGTTTTCTTTCTTTCTCTTTCTGTCTGTCTCTTTCTCAGGCATTACAAGATTGATGTTGATCTGCCAGTTCGTCTACTGCCTGAGTCTATTGACAGGATGCGCTCTCTAAGGGCCCGTGTGATTCGCTCCCTTTTCCATTTGTATGAGCCGTTCAGCTTGCGTATCTCCAAAATTCCTGTCCTGCCAGAATCTACACCCACAACCCTGCTCAACTCCAAGGTAAATGAATGTCATACATACACACTTACATTATGTTAAGGTTTTGTTTTTATTTAATTTCTGTGACTAATCTGATATCTGATTAGTATTTAATTAGCTTGTTTAAGAACTCAACTTCTATCATGTGAACTTAGTTATGGTTGGACAGAAAAGCTCAGGCTTAACCAAGCCTGATGATAACCAGTTTTGTAATAACAGTTATTGAGGATTTCCAATGTTTGGCTTAGTGAAGCCAGGCAACTCAAAGAGGACAGAATTAAGATCAAGTCTCTTTGTGATACAGGCATGTAGTGGAAAGTTTGGTTGGGCTGAAATCTTGTAGACTCAACTTTATTTAACCACTCCAGTTTAAAATAGAAGATTTCACATTTTTGTTGCATAGAAGTGGACATAATGCTTAATTTTTTCTTATTGCAGTGTTTATTGTTCTGGGTCAAAAAGGTGTCGGGCACTCGGCCAGAGGCAATGTGGGAGTTCAACTTCAAGTTTATACAGCAGGTAACGGCTTGTTTCAAAACCAATATTATCCCAGTACCACGGCTTTCATGACTTTGATTCTAAATTGAAAATTGATCAAAATAAGCGTGTGATTTCAACCTTTGAAATCAAAAGTAGGTTGGACGATTTTCCCATTATTTTTTTAACTCCGCCTACTTGAGCGCATTTGGAGAAAACCCCCCAAAATGACACAATATAGCTTACTGGTAGCTTGCAGCTGCATTACTCTTTGGATGACATGACCACTGCTGGAGTTGAAGATGATGAAGAAACAGAACTGAAAAATCGTCTTGCCTCCCTGAAGTAACAGGTGTGGCAACACTTTGCCTTCTAGTCTAACAATGGCATAACTGCCAATGGAAAAAAAAAAGTTAAAATAAGTTGAAACGAAATCGAAGGTCAAATCAAATTATGAATTTAGAGAAACTTGACTGTCCTACACAATAAGTTAAGTGAACTTGGTAATGGCTTATTCTGGCTGCTGCTGTCATTTTAATTTGTTTTTATGTTTCTGTGGTCATCTCTACCCAACAGGGATGGAGTAAAAATGGTACTGCCAATTCCTTGCTCATGCCCAGTCGATACAAAGATGTCCACACAAACCCGGACTCTGGCTGCTACGTGCTTCAAGTCACCACACTCAACTTCATCTTCACCCCTGTGGTTATGGGCATGACGCTCACCCTGGTTAGTGCAATAACTGGGTTTTCTTGTTGGTGTTGCAGTTGGAGATCTTCAAGCATTTAAAAAAATGTGTGTTGATGAAAATAGATAATCAACAAAATTATTCATTTAAAAAAAGCCCAGTATAAGGGAAGTCAAGGCCAGTCTTAGTTGAATCAAGTTATAAAACATCCGGAATCTTTCCACTCACGTGTGCTAGACATGCTATTTACTGTATTTATATTTTGATTGTTTTTGCCAATAGTCTGCTTGACCTATGTTGTTTTCTGCAATAATAATCTTTTGATCTGATGGTGGGCTGATGAAAAAATAAGCAGTAACAGTTCTCGTCTTTTCTAATCGGCAGTACTCTGTCTCTCTCATAGTTTACAATCAACGTCAGCACAGACATGCGCCACCACCGCGTACGTCTGGTCTTCCAGGACTCACCGATCCAGCGGGGAAAGAAGAGAGGGGATCAGGGTGGGATTCAGGTGGTGTTGGATCCCGTACACAGTGTGAAGCTCATGGACTGGTGGCATCCACAGTATCCGTTCTTACATTAAACATAAGAGTCTTGTCCCAACGGATGTTACTACATCACGGATGTTACAACCCATAACATCAAACCAAGAAACCTGCCGTTATTTTATCTCACTCGTTCAACACAAATATGATATTGGATGACTGCAGAATCCTCGATTACATTCACTGACTGTTTCTGCACATTCACATTTGTGAACAATAATCTGTGATGCTTAAAATAGTTAAAGATGAGCAACTGAAACATTTGTTGATTCAATGTTGGATAATGCAGCCAGCCAATATTGACTATAAGATGGGGCACAAACCCAATTTTCAGTGTCAAAATCAGTCATAATGCATGCCCATCCCCAACCCTGACCTCCTGCTGTGTTATTAAAACATCATAGTTCTACCTGTATTGGCACTGGATGTAAATTATGTATGGCATAATCGTCACGGATGGGGACTTATGTAGCTTAGTTTTGCATAGAAGTAATATGGTTTGATTCACCAGTTATTAGACCTGTTAATTAAAAGGCCGGGCAAAGAAGGAAGTGCAATTTGACAGATTACTGTATATTGCAACATTGCCAGAACAGCTCTCATTAGGAAAGCATGTTATGCATGCCTTTGGCTATTTATATTGCCTGTATCATTAATTCCTTGTATTCATTGAACTACATAGAGGAAAAATCCACGAGATGATCAGTGATTGAAACGACTTTGCAAAGGTCATTAAAGCAGGGAAACTCAAATGTAAATTAAAAATAATGAAATTAGTCAAGTTTATTAATGCACCCTTATTTACATTTTCAGGTCGAAAAATGACTGAAAAAAGAATTTGTGTAAATTTGGCCTCACATATCTTAGAGAAGTGCATATGCCTGGTCTAAAGTATTTATAAGGTTCTTACAAATACACCGCACATTGTCCTTACATTAATATATTTGGGAAATAACACACACATGGCTTTTGTATGTCCACATCATTTATACATGTGGCCCCTGGACTCTCTGCCCTTTTAGCACTTACTGAAAACATAGAGAGGGCTGGGTAATACAGAAAACAAAAGTCATGATAAGGAAATCATTATCTGAAGCACACATACAATAGTGTAGTAAATGTATTGTACACTGGACTCCATTAATAGTGGTTTTAGTTGACATTTCCAAACATTGCATAAGTCCTTCAGTACGATATCTGACTTAAATATTGTTTTGGATTTATTTTAAGTCAAATTTTTACGCAGTGATTTAGTAACATGCATAATATTTCACAATATATAAAATACTGTGTTGTTATTACAGTGATACATATTTATATATTGCCCAGCCCTACACATGGGAAAGAGAAGTGTGTAGTACATTTGGAGCCACCAGTTGAATAAAAAGATTTAAGAGTTTGTCATTCCTCCTCTACAGACAAAACTTGTATGTTGAACCTACACGTGACACATTACCTAGAAAAGTGTTTGAAACTTGTGGACTAACAGGGTTGAACATCTGTAGGCTACTGTCATCCCCTGGTTGTTTTATGCTCACTTGAAAAATTTCACATTTTTATTTGCTTTGGTTTGAAGTTTGACAATGTTGCATCAACAGAGTTGTATTATCTTTTTAAAACCATGTTTTGTTTTTCTTCAATGCATTTAATTGAGGCAGCACTCAATTAGTATTATGTGAATATTAATGATACTGCTCTACATTGAAGGGGCCAAAGAGATGATTTACTTGAGATGTCATCCACTCATCTGCTGATTGGGCAGTGTTTCTTTTCTTTCAAGTGATTCTTGGCTAAAAACATCTTGATTGTTTCTTTGTTTATTATGTTAGCCATGTCCCCTACTGCCACCTGTAAATACTCAGTGGTCTATGTTTTGTGTATTGAATGTGAGTAGAATCATAGCAATCTCATACTTGATCATGAAGCGTTGTGGAGGGAGAGGGGTACCATCGACATTGATTTCCATGTGTTTATCAGACATAGTCAGAATAATTTAACCTTGTTTGCTTGCAAATATAGATATCATGTGACATTTCTGTTCATTTGATTAACCACACACAGTGTAGACTTGTAGAAACAAAAAGTTAGTTGATGGCCGTACCCCATAGCAGAAGACAGTTGAATGTTTTGATTAGCAGCAGTGGATTTTTTTTTTTAAGTGGGTGGTCATTTTTTGTCTGATAAGAAATTACTGCACTGAAATAAAAACAGAAACTGCCCATTTGAATGCCTCCAGTTGTCTGTCATTGAACATTACTTACATTTTGCTTCCCTCTTGTGGTAACACTGGGTATTGAGCGTCGAACACAGTATGCACCTAACCAGTGAAGTTAGTTTTCTAGCTGACTTGAATTCAGGAACATGGAAGCTCGTCTTGCTGTCATGGTATTTGTGCCATTGAACTTGCTGTATAGGCCTACGTGAAACAAAAAAAAGCACGACACCTGGCCTACCAATAACCTGAAATATATCAGACTGTCAGATTATCACCTTTTATTAGATGGTCTTAAAAACACAAACATACACGTAGGCCTCCTATTCAAGTGTTAATCTGGGAAGTAAAAATGAGGCAACAGTGTGTAGTCCCTACTGTTAAAAGAGGAAGTACACACAATATCTTGACCTGTAAAATCACAAGTCATGGCCTCAAAATAATAGATTTAAACAGTATTCTCCAATCACAATGTAAAATGCAGCCTCACAGTAAACCGAGTGAAAAGGTAGGCACCTTAGTAGCTGACCGTAAAAACGATAAAGGTTCAGCTCTCCCCTCTAATCGTGTCGCTCTTGGCTATAGTTAGAGGACCTCCTAAAACACTCTGCGGTCAACAGGCGTCACGTCATCGCCTCAAAATACCGCCGAGTGTTCGGGGAACCAGAAAACTACATTTCCCACAAGCCCATTTGCGCGTTGCCATTGGCGGCGGCACAGGTGACCGCGGACGTTCAGAGTTGTGACAACATCTCGACGGTCTGAAACGACAACAAATTAGCCTCCGAAGTACAGGCGGGTGTGCGTAGCGGAGCATTGTGTGGAAATACAGAGACACTTCAAACTTTTAGAGTTTCCCCCTTCAGTACGACTTATTTTTCTCCTCTGAGAGTGCCTGACATGTTTTGGTATTAACAGAGTGCATGAGAGAAGTGGGCACGCACTTTTCCTGAACCTGACTCCTCACTTAGTTCTGTCTGACCTTCACAGCGGGTAAGTGATATTTTACCACTGCCACTGAAATGTTGCTTCTTGCTAAAACACCACCAGCTCAAATTTTAAGGGCATATTTCTTGCCTTACGTACAATGTTTTAAGATTTTTTAACTGATTGTATAATGTCACAGTAACCACTTTGTCCATGCAAGTAAACTTACTGTTCTTAATTAAATGTTGCAAAACATCACTGCAAAATAACCAAATATACATCTATGTATTTTTCACTAGACATGTAGGATAATTGTGCATGCTTACAAACTTAAACTTTTACATACAAACTGATCAAGAGTCACAATCCATAGAGCTTAATTTCTAAAGATTTTTTATTTACAACCCATTTGAATGATGTTATAAATCTGAGTAGAGCAATTGCACACAGACCAAGGCATAAGCAATTCAATATAACTAAAGAGCAAAATACTGAAAGCATTTTCTGTGCATGCCATAAGATGCACTTATTGCAACTTTTTTTTATCATTTAGATTAATAGTAATCTGAATTTTCCAAAAAAAAGTTAATTGTCTTTTTGGTGGGAACCCATAGGTTAAACTTTAATGCACAACTTTCTCCCTTTCATTGTCATCTGGGAGTCTCTGCTGAGCACTGCCTCTCTTGCCATTTATAAGCAGTAGCCAGGACAGTATCAGTAACAACACCTCAGCCTTGGGGTATGCTGCTATGTATAAGCTGTGACTTTAGAAACTGTTCTGACTGTAATACTCTGCTGCTTATTCAAGTACGTTGGCTGAACGCTAAAATAATGAAGGCGCCGCTGACCATTTATGTCCTCTTTGTCCCCTCTCTGCAGTGGGCTTTATTTGCATACCATGTTTATTATTAGTGTGCCTGCGGGTAGAGTGGAGGGTGGAATTGGTTATGTCTGATATCAGTGATGCAATGACATCTGTTGGATTTGGCTGTAATTTTAGAAGGGACTATGTGTTTTGTTTTACTGTTTGACCAAAAGTTGCAGCATAAACATGTAGTATTTGTGCATTAATCTATCTTTATATACATTAAGCATGGTCATGATAATTTTTGCCATATCAAATTATACATCATGGTCAGTGTATATTTAAAGATTTGTACTTATATGAGAGTGAATGAAAACAGTGCTTTAAGGACAGACCAGACTGCTTTTGTCTTTGTAACTTTACCTTCAGTGAAGATCTAACTTTATCCCCTCTGAGGCCTGTAGACTACTCTACATGTCTCCTTACCAACCAACATTACACCAATAATGTGTTTGACAGTGGACCCTGGTCCCTGGCCCTTGACCTCTGTGCCTGGTCTCTGTGATAATCTGTACCATCATCTGTATTCTTCAGAGGACACAATAAGGTTCAAAGGTCAGAACAGAAAAGTTTCAACTGCTCTGATCGCTTTTAACGGATGAGTGCAGTTTTTTTCCTCTAGCTTATGCTTAGGGACATGACCGCTTTCATTCTTAGTGGATTTCATAGAAATGTCCTGTTGATGTTTGTGATCATGTTGTGAAACACTATGATGACAGTTTATGAAGTCATTTAGCAGAAATAGAAAATCAAGAGTTAAACTATCCTACTACACTAGGCATATTCATTTCCAGTAAAATTAATTTTGCAGGGAAGCTGCACAGAATCACTGAGGTCCAGTTGACGACATGGATAGTTTTTGTATTTTGGTAACACTGGTATTTTTCTATATTGGTTTGATACACAATACTGGCAGAAATGTGATACGAAAGCAGACGAGAGCTACCTTCTCTTTGTCGCTCAACTGTTGATGCCCGTTATAGAGTCGGGCGCAGTAGCACACACAGATGGGCATGTACATGCATGGGAGAGTGTTCAGCTACAGGTCTGTGGAAAGATTCAGATTCATTTGTGAGGCTGGGCACATACATATACAGGATATTCACACATTTACATACGTAACAGTGGATGGGTTGTTGTGCATTTGGGTCATACTGTGTGTGTTTTTCTCATTACTTTGATATAGAATTGTAGCATGTGAGTTCAGTGTAGAGAGTACAGTTATGTCATCACACTGTTAAACCTGAATTACCATTTTGCCACTATCTCTCACTCTTTTTTTCTTCTGCCTCTCCCTCGTTTCTGTGAATCCATTCATGTAAGAATTTCTGTTGTTTAACCTGATCTGATCTGCCGTGCTGCAGCACTGCTGCAGTTTAGCTGTAACTGTTATCCTGATGGATACTGGATTTTTGAGGCTGATACAGATATAGATATTTGGGAGTTTTAAAATTCTGTTAACAATTTATGGCCGATTGTTATGTTTTAGCATAAACAATCATGATAAGGATCCCTTTTAGTAGATTTTTTTTTTAAGAATTGTGATAAAGATGCATGATGAGTGACTAGACATTTTACAGTTGAACACTAAACATGTCTCCCCGATGGACAAACAGTGTAAAGGTGACACTGTTTCTAAATTACTTAAAATCTAGTTCTTTACAGCAATTTTACATATCAGTCAACATGTACATTACATTAAGGACGATATATCTGCAATAAGCCAACATCAGCTGATTTATCAGCCTGGCTTATTTATTGGTCTAACTCTAACACTAAAGTGCTACCACATCAATAAACCATTTTAATTGAATTTGTTTCCTTGTAATTGTATCGTGTGTGGTGCTTGTTGTGTTTATATAGTTTTACAAAGAATGCCCTAAACAAAAAAAATTCTCTACATATATTGGCTGTTAACTGCAAACCATAGCGTCAGAGAGTGATAAGCTAAAATTTAGACATTATAATGGGTTGTGTAAGAAGAAAATAAATGCAAGCGGTCCTTGTACAGTACCTTTACTGTACCTGCGCTTTACTCACTCCATCTCTGATTTCTGAATCAAATTTTTTTACAGTGCAGAAGTGCTATTGAAAATGGGACAGAGGCACTTAGAGGAGTCAATGGGGTTATGGAGTGCACGCAGTATGAAAGGTCAGAGGTCAGTAAACACACTGATCTGTGAGTTCACTGTCAGCAAGGTGACAGGTCACCAGCTAGTATGTGGAGCAGCAGTGGTGCCTGACAGACTGATTGCACTCTTTCCAATAGCACAGCTGCAATCTGCTCAGATGGTGAGCAAAGGAAAACAGAGTCAAGTTTCAAGCACTAAAACATCCCAGAAGAGGTGGCCTAATTCCGTACTTTAACTATACTGTAACCTTCCTTGGCCTAGCTTGTGTTTATGTATGTATGTATGTATGTATGTATGTATGTATGTGTATGAATGTGTGACACATACAAACTAATTACCTTATCAAAGTGCACAAATTGGTGCAAGCACATGTGCTGTGTGTATGGGAAAGTGTGTGTGTGGTCATATCTTCAGCCTCATTGGACTCATGTCAATTGTAAATGTTGGTGATGGGTTCATTTTCTTCAGGTAAACTGAAGCACACACACACCACACTCAAACGAATGTACTCTAGTGTGAAAGAACATCAGGTGTGTGTAAACACAGCTTCATCCATCTGCCATATGGACAGATCTCCCCTGACCTAGCCAGCTTTGTGACTGGACAAATAAAATGTGTTGTATGAGGAACTGTCTCAATGATAACTTGGATTTCCCAGGTTCAAAACAAAACAGAAAGGCCAAACAAAGTTTGTCACCCAAGTCGGACTTTTCTTAAAAACCACTGAAGTGACAGCCTGGCATGTGATATATGACAGCATGACCCATGATCTGTCAGAGGTAAGTGTGGGTGGGATGTTTTAGGGCATGTGCTGAATGTGTGACTCCACTTCCTCTTCTTAGCTCCATTCCACTGTCTCATATCCTCTTTTGACTGATAAACAGTAGTGACAATCTTACGCCGCCTCTGTTTTTTGTAAGAATGCATCTCAGCTGCATCTGTGAAGCACATACTGCTCTGCTGTGTACATTTGGAAAATGAGCTTATTAGTATGAGAGTGGCTATAGTTTGTGATTGTGGCTCTCTGCAACTTTAGCTTTTTCAGTGGATGTCAGAGTTATACTTTTATCTCCTTACAAAGATTGTTGGCACCTCCTATTTATAAACACCACCTCAAATATTAAGGTCATGACTGTAATACAAATGTTAACTATAACAAATGGCTAAATCTCTGTTTACGTAGGTCTAATGTGATTAAGGGAAATTAGATTTCAAGGCTAAGATGTTTTGTTCTGCTTATATTTAACCCCCTTTTCAAGATCTTTCTGTTTAACCGGTACTGTTGAAAGCCAACTTAAACTGATCATATTTTCTTATTTACAAGAAAGTGTTTCTCATATGAACTGTGCACTCTGCTCCCTCAATATTACACCCTCTAGGCTCCGTAAACAGGTTTTGCACAATGTCATTCCTAGTATTCTTTCTATTGTTGGTGGCTTTCAGACTAACTGCAATAGAAATTAAAACAGAAAGTCTTTTCTCTCTCAGTTTCTCCAAAATTTTCGGTCCATTCCAGTCTGGTTTTAGGGCTTTGCATGTAACATAAACAGATCTTATGAGGAAGTTAAATTACCTACTGATGACTCATTGCATGACTGTGCGATTTTACTCATCTTCAACATCATGTCTGCCTTTGTTTAGGTAGACCATGACTTATTGATTGTCCTCAGCATATAGCTGGTGTCCATACCACAACATTACCTTCTATCATATAAACAGCACCTTTTTAGTTAATATGGACAATTTTTAGCCATGCAGGAGTCTAGGGATGGCAATGTATGTTGGTCCACCATCTCACCATCAATTGGCCTGATTGAGACAACATCTTATATTGGTATTCATGGTCCCTACAGGAGGAATCCTCCTGAGGTTAGTGATTTTTCCTCTAGCATCACCATGAGGTTTGCTGTTCGGAGTAAAATGTCTTGACAGCTATTCAGTGGATTGCCAAGAGATTAGGTACAGACATTCATGCACCCCTCGGGTTGAATTATAATCACTTTGGTGATCCCCTTTTGATCTTGTGCTGTCATCAGGTCAAAATTGTATTGTGTCCAATAATTTTTTTTATGACCAAATACCTACATAACTAATGACACTTACAACAGCCTCAACTGCAGTTTGCCTTTGCTAACATTCATTAGCATCTAGCTCAAAGCACTGCTGCATCTATGTATAGCCTCACAGAGAAGCTAGCTTGGCTGTCAACTCACAGTCTTGCATATCCCCCCTGACCTAGGGGCTCTTTTGGGGTCACACAAGACTCTACTTCAGGTTCTTATTACCTAATGTTTGTTTATAAGATCCTGATATGCTTGGCCCCATCATATGTCTTACAACCCAAATGTGTTCTTCAGATCACTTCAGGTAATTTGACCTAAGGCAGCAGGCTGTTCCTCTGGTGAAGGGTAATACAGATCATAATCTTGCTGTCTGCCTTCACTATTGACACTCTTGAATCTAGCCTCTAGACCCATCTCTATCTTTTAGATAGTCTTTACTGAAAATACCATCATTTTGTACCTGTTTTAGTTTTTCACCAACATTAATCCATAATTTTCCAGCCGAGGTTAACAAGTTGCTTTGATGAATTCATAAAATCACTATTTTATATTATTTGGTTCCAATTATTTTTTGTTGTTATTTATTCTAGATAACACTTGTGTGGAAATTAACTGAATAAAAGAGAAGGATGAAGAGGATCTAACCTTTTGCACTTTTAAAATCAGCTTGAATATTTACTGCAAATGTTTTTACACTTGCTTTTTGAGATGGGTATTACTTTCGACTGCATTCATATTCAAACATTGTTATATCTGAAGTACATCATATTACCGGCAATTTCACTCAAATTCAGCTAAAACTTCATTTAAAATCAACAAATTCTTACTTTTCAGTAGATTGCAGGTGTTTTTCTTTCCTTGCACAGTTTAGGATTAGTTATTGTAAAAACCACAGCAAATGACCCCACTAACCCTCTTCTACCACTTGGCCTTTTCCTGTATTTGCAATTGTTGCTGTACTCCCTGGTGTACATCATCTTCACTCATTTTCCCTAGAGTTATTTCTCTGTCTGGAAGTCAAGCATTACCTTCTTAAGACCAAGATCAAAATATTGACTGTGCCACAAGGGGAATAAACACTGCAGTGCAGAAGAAGAGAGAGCATGTAGCCATCTTACTGTGGTTAAAGTTTGGAAACAAAATACAACACATGCCCCCAGTGATGCGAGAAGTCAGGAAATGGTCAGGCCAATCAGAGGCCACCCTGCAGTCTGCACGACATGATGCAGTTTGGAACAAGTTCCCAAAACCCCCTGTTAACAACACTGATGACATCAATTGATTCACTTAGTCTGTGTAGGGTTTAATTTGTGATGGTTCTGGATTGCCAGAACCATCCAGGGATGCCATAATCACATGCATTGCCTCCTACAAATTAAGACCAGTAACATGAATAATTCTAAAGAAGCAGCTTACAGTGTTAGAAGAGCAGTAAAGGAGGCAAAAGGAGACTACAGGAAGAAATTGTAATTACAATTCCAGGAGGGTAATCCTGGCATGTGGCAAGGTCCAAGAACTATTACAGATTACACCCCTACCCTCATCCAGAACACTGGAGCACCCCAGGGCTGTGTTTTGTGCCCCTTGCTGTACTCCCTGTACACACACAACTGTGTAGCCACTTCAACATCATCAAGAATGTTGATGATACGGTTGTGGTGGGGCTGACCACAGATGAATGAAATGGCCTACCTGAAGGAGGTAGAAGACCTGACCCACTGGTCTCAGGACAAAAACCTACTCTTGAACATAAGCAAGATGAAGGAGCTGACTTTGGGAAGAAGCAGGGAAGGAACAATGCCCACTTTATTATTAATGGTACCCTGGTGGAGAAGGTGGTCAGCTTTAAGTGCCCGGAGCTGCTTTTCCATTGCATGGTACAGCTTGACTTTGCTCTACTTGTCTTTTTTTTTGGTTTTCATCAGACAAAAGTTGTGGATAGTATCAGTTACTTGGTACTTTTTTGTTATCACCTCCACTGAGGTGTCAAGCAAGCAGAGCTGAAACTGAAAACTGACATGAAAACACTGCAGGCCCACTGATTGATTCTGAGAAAATCGTCACTTGAATCATCATTTGCACAACGTCCTGTGGTGGAAAATGAATGAATTTCCATAGTAAATTAACTGTTGAGTGTTTGATGGATATTTATTTGTTCTTTAGAACATAAGCTAACTAGCATTTTATTTCTCTCATTCACTGGCTTTGCTTTCTCCAACACTGCTCCCTCTCCTCGCTCGACCATGCTGCATGGTCTTCTTTCTCGCTCGCTCATGCTCTCAGTCAATATCTCTCTTTTTCACTCATCTCTTTAAAAATTAGTTGGGAAGCCAACAGTAAAGTCCAACTTTACTTTTAACATTATCAAACAAAGAGAAATGCCCTGTCCTTGTCCTAAACTAATCCTAAATAAATACTAGAGTACTTGTCTTGTCTATGAATGAAGCAGTACACAGATACACAGACAAACAAAGCAGCTGCACTGTGTGTATTTGACCAATAAGCAACGGTCTTCCCCAAAAACCTATTTAAGGGTTACTATCTGCAGCAGAAAATAAAATAAAGTGAGTAGAGTTGTGTCAAGATGGTTCTATGTAGGGAAACATGGCATTGAGGGCCTGAGCTGGGCGCTGCACACTGACTTAGTGGTGAGAAAGGAAAGGCATAGACTCTTTCACCTCAGATGCCTGAGGAAAATCCTAGTATCCCCTCAAATATTGAGGAATTTCTACTCCTGCACCATCAAGAGCATCCTGACATCGAACATCATTGCCTGGTATGGAAAAAGCATCAAGCAGGCACTGTAATGATAAGGATAGAAGAATCATTAAGGATCTTCAATACCTGCTGCAGTCAGGAAGAAGGTACCAGAAACATCAGGCCAGCACTGAGAGGCTCAGGAAGAACTTCGACCCTCAGGCTATGAGGATCCTAAATTAGGTCACTGCCCAAAACTCCACCACCACTATCATACACATAGAATTATAACTACTCTTATTCTATTTTAACTCTTTTTCATGCACACATTGAAATAATTGGTAGGATTACATTTCACTATATCATTAGATGTGACAAATCAACATGATTGATTGATTAAAGAGAGATGATTAGAGTGAGAGGGGACAGGAAAGTTCAGTAAAGGATCAGGTTTTGGTGTGCGACAGGTGTAGTGAAAATAATGTGTGTATGTGTGTGTGTGTACCTTATCTCCCAACTCATCTCCCAAATGCCTTCCATTCCATTTCACCGTACATGGTGACTCTCACTCATGCAAAAAGAAATGCTGTGAAGCTGGTTGGTAGGTTATTGCACGTACTCTCTCTGTCTCACACAAACACACCCATGGATCCCCACTTTTGTTTAATCAGTATTAATAACGGATAATTTATATGCTCCAAATAGAATAGGGGTGCTTTGAAAATCTAATGGCTTTGTACATTGTGATTTGGACATCTGGCCATAGCAGCCCGTTTAATTCGTCTAGTGAAGATCTTGATGTACTATTGTAAATCATTTGTAAATTACGAAACATGACTAAATTGGCCAGATCATGGAGGTACAATACAAACATCCATGGAAATAAAATGTATACCCATCATTTTGGGTAATGTCATCTGAGACAGCAGATGATGTATCATTAAACTACACATGCAGTCTCCCAGATGCAGTAATACTCATGCAAACAACTCAAGGTCACCTCAGGTCATATGGTGATGTAACACCTATCATATGAGGAAGTGTTGCTTTATTTATAAAACATAATTTTTTAAAATAGAGAACAAGTTCTAATCTATGCCAGACTCACTGTTGCATCCATATTTACAAGATCTTGTTTAAACTCTCAGAACTTTATTTGACAAACTGTTTTAGATTTTATTGTTTCCAAAGGTACCATTTTTTCAAGATAATGTAGTAGTAGTAGTAGTAGATAACCTGAGAGAGGTCAAGAGTATGTCCTGTCTCACACAGACAAAATGTGTTGTATGGATGAAATGTCATACGCAAAGCTCAAGTTTAAAGAGTTGAATTGCAGACCTGTTGCCTTTGGCCCTAGCTACCACTCTACTGACAGCAGTGTTTGTCCTACTTAACAGAGAGATGGTTTAGGTATAGTATAGCTGGGTTAGACTTAGACAAATCAACAATCGCTCAACACTTTCAATAGAGTGACAATGATGGTCTATATGTGTATTTGTTTGCAACCTCTTTGCAACCATGGTGACCAAGGGAGTAAACGTTGGGAAACTTGGCCATTGGACAAGTAGAGAGGGGCTTGGGTGGTGTGTGTGCTTGTTTCGTGCATGTGGATGTATGTGTGTGTACATGTGTGTGTTGGGGTCCTGCCTCCTCCAAAGGCCATTGTCAAAAGAGTACAAGGCTGTCTTGGTCAATGATTTCTCCGCCTCCGCATAGGCTTTATGATTGGCCAGACTTGACAGGAACACAGCTTTCCCAACCAATAAGCTGAGGGCCTGGAGGGGTCCTGCCCCTGGACCAAAATAACCCAGTAAATACACTGCGGGCAGTATGAGAACTGGAGCTGGCCCACTGTTGAGTGCTTTGTGTACAAACAAGGGATGCTTGTCAGCCGGGTACTGCTGAACCATGCTGGCCAGTGTTCTCCTCTGTTGTGATAGGCACAACTAGCTGAGTGGCACTTTGATACCAATGTTTGTGTTTCTGCATTCAGGGATACAGGATGGGGGAGTGTGGATGGAGGGATACAAATAGTTGGGTTACATACTGTACAGGGATGAAAGAAAGATGGTCTGAGACAAAGTGTTAGGGCGGTGCACGTTGTCCCAAAACATAACACACACCATGCACATCTCTGAGGATCTTTGATGAATTTGTTCCCTTTGTCTGTGTATGTGTATATGTGTTGCATATAATAGACATACCCAGCATGTGGCATTACTTATTTACAGTTTATTTTTGCACATTTTTTGGTCACTGAAACTTGAATAATTTTTGCACTAGCATAATATGTCATCATCTGTATTACTGACCTACTCATGTTACAATGGTTCCATATATCCTATAGGGGAAATATTTTACTATTGTGCATGAATTCACCACTGGGAGGCTCCTTTTAAGGGTCCTACCAGGAAGTAGTGGTCATCATTGTCTTGTCTCTAGTGAACTAGGTGGGATTTGCTTCAGTAAATGGTGTATTTGAGTGTGTCCATGATCAAGAAGTGGAGGAGGAATGATTCCTAGTATGACTTCTGCTACTAACAAATCTTACAGTGTACTTTTTTATTTTAATGGGAACACACTAGTCGATAGGGCTTGTTATGAAGTAAATTCACTATACATTAGGTAATAACCTGCATACCGCTGTGTGTGTGTGTGTGTGTGTGTGTGTGTACATACACTTGCATTTACACAGGATGTGCTTTTGTTTTACTGTATATTATCCATAGACAAGCTTAGCATGTAAGATTTGTAGTCTGTAACATTTCATCAAGTAATGTGTTTACAGAAAGGTGTTTTAAGGATATTCTATATTATATTTATAGTGCAGCTGGGAAAATGTGTGACACAATGAACTGTAGTATTGGAAATGTAGTCATAGCATTTTTTTTTTTAACTTGATGAAATTGTGTAGGTGATTATTACACAACAAACACAATGTCGCAACTAATCAGTGATGCCTGAGTGACGTCTCTTTTGATCCATTTGCGTCTGTCATTTGTTATCTGCTGTGATTCCGTGATCTTGTAGTTTACACCTGTTTACATTTTTCAATATGTATGTGGTTTCTCTGTATTTCTCACACTCATTAATCCATCTCTTAAAAATGCACTGACCAGGACTTTCAGTAAAATGATAACAAAATGTATCACAATGAATGAACCAATTTATCAGGATAAGGTAGTACACGAATATGATAAGTCATACTATTACAATAAATCGGCTTTTAGTTTTTGCCATTATGATTGTGCATAGGCTTGTTATCATTAAGTCTTATTGCTCTCTAAGCACGCGGGTTTGTGTGTGCATTCGTGTGTGTGTGTGGGGCAACATATCAGTGTGTGGGAGTATAATTGAAGAAGTAAATATGCTGATTCACAGCCTCACAAATCAGAAAAAATACATACACAATGACCTGGCAGTCAAAATAAGGAATTACCTCCAGGGTCTGTGTGTCAGTATGCACGCATTTGTGTAAGTGTTATGCATATGCGGTACACTGCTCTAAGAAAGAGGCTGGACTGTAGGAGGAGTTCCTTATTAGAAAAGAGAGAGAGATGAGTTTACTGGCAACAGGGCTCTCCTTGTTGTTGCCCCAGACTACGGCTTCCAGGCTAATTTAGGGGAAGAGGAGGAGAGTGGGAGGAGGAGGAATAGGAAGCTGAGCTGGTGGTTAGAGAGAGGGAAGAAGGTGACTAATAGTGACTGTCACTCAGCATACTGTAACGGCCAGTGGAGGGAGGAGTGGCGTCACAACCAGTGAACTGAGCGTATGTAGGCTGTAGTTCGGCAGGCTCAACACGCAAACTGTCAGTGCCAGTAAGTGCGTGCATCAACACGTGGAGGAGCAGATTTCCACTTGGATACAGTATGTTGTCTTTGGGATAGCTGGAGAGTTGTTGGTAAGAATCAAAGTTCAATCATTTTAATCAGTGTGTATGACAGTGTTTGTCATTGCTTGGCAGTTGGATATAGTGCTGTCAATTTGAGCTACAGTCCTGCTGTTGTTGAATCGAAAATGAAATCAAGGAAATTTGAACAGTTTTTTAAAGTGTTTTTAGTGACATACAGTACAGTTCTTTTAAAGCTCAACAGATGCAGTAGTAGCAGCAGCAGAAGTGTTGGTTAAATTGCTGTTGACAGTAAACTGACACTTATTATATATTGCAGTTTGACCTTTCAAAAATAGAAATAGGATTCAGAGTCATCACTGCATAATTTATGTAATGATTCGTTATGTGCAGTTAAGTGGAGGCAAAATGTCAGAGTTTTGGTGCTAATGTGCGGCAGTCTGTTGAGGGGACAATGAAGGTTACTACATCAAATACAACAGTTCTCTAATGTATGCTTAAATGCCTAAATGCATTGTGTTAAAGTGAGTTTTTAGAGATCCTTTGTGTCTGGGGTGCTGTTATACTAGTTGATAAGTTACTAGTATTATACCTGCGCTACAACAGGTTGGCTTAATGTATATATCTCATAATCTGAGCGTGAATATTCTGTGTGTGCATATATGATCTGTGCATGTAGCAGAAATGTTTACCAGTTTAGTTAGACACAATTAGTAGACAAGATTAGACAACATTTACTTCTTTTTAGACATATTAAATTCAATTTCACTCCTCAGTCCTAAGAAATGTGGTGTGAAACAGTTTTTGTTCTTTCCCTGGGCTGCCTGCAGAGGAAGTTGCTTCACCACTGACAAAACTAGGAGTTGTGAAAATTGATGGAAGAAAAAAGGGGAAGTGGTACATTGTGGTAATTATTGATGATGCTGGTCTATTGTCTTTCCTGTGTCTTATTGTGTTGTACTTTTATAAGGCGTTACTGAACGTGTGTCTGTGTTTGTGTTGTCCTTTCTTTTGCTAGTTGGACATCACTCTCTTATCTGTGGTTGGTGTAATGTAGCAGAGTAAACTGAGGCAAGCAGGACTGAGATTCACTCTGGGCAAGGGTCTCTCTTGGTCAACTATATATAGACTGTGTTTAGAAGGTGACGGACATTGTGATTCACAGACAATGTTGATGAGTTATGGTGATTCATTCAGATGACCTTCAGGAAGTTGGTTATTTAGCAGAAATGCAAAGCTTGTTGATGGTAATTCATGTCAAAAGCTTCTTAAAGACAAAGTGGGCACTTGTTGCCCATAAATTATACAAAATAGTTTCTATTCACCTCAAGTTCACTAACAAGCTAAGGACACTGACCCTCTTACAGCACTTAAACTACACCCATGAGAAAATGTATAACAGAAAGAGTGTGCAGTGTTTTGAATATGTTACTTTATGCTCATTGTCAATCTCTAAACCTGGCTGTCTGTCTGATGACGATTTAGCCTCTGGAATCCAAACGGATATAGACATTTGCTCACCACACGGACTGTTTACCTGTATGCAAACAAAGCAACATAAAACATGATTTGTCAGTAACAAATCTTGTCCCATTGCCAACAGATTCTGCATTCATAACTTCTTCAAACCAGTTATTGTAAAAACCCTCCACAGACATGCTTTCATTCATTTGATAAACAGAGCTAGAAGCCACATGAGTGTAAACATTTTCATGGCAAGAACCAGTTGCCAATCAGCTGCAATGATTTAAGAATCTATCATATATCAAGAAAATATCAGTTGAGAATATGCTGTCTTCACACCCCTCAGTGAGTGCAGATACTAAGGTCTCACCATGGTCTGCTGCTTTCCCTGCTTCCGCTGTGGAAAGTCTTCTCTTTTTTTAAGTTCTTCAGTGTGTGTTGCACACCTGCTGCTTTCCCCTACTGAACACTCCACTGCCTCATCTGTTGCTCCTCCAATACTACCTCAGTCACGTATTGTGTGTTACAGCTATTCACTCCATCCGTCCATTTTTACATTCATTTTACAATTTTTAACCAAGCATCTTTTCTTTCTTTGTTTTTGTCTGTCTTTCTCTCTTTGTTTCTTCTGTCTCCCACCTACCCCTATATCACCTTCCTTCATCCCTCTCTGCCTCATGATCTCCTCCCCGCAGATTGCCATCCCGTTCTTCAGCATCCAGACATGTAGTCAGCAGCATAAGCAGAGCCTATTCCTGTTTGTGAACTCTTTTTCTTCTCAAACAGGTAATTGTACATGTGTCGATGTGTGTCTGTTTCTGTGCACTCTCATGCTTTGTATGCTACAGTAGAAATCCACTCTTCCAGTGATAGTGTGTCTCCCCTGCTTTAACACAGAATGTAATTCTGACTTAAATTGCTTACTACTATTTACTTACTGAATGAGAATCTTTATTTCTAAGGTCCTGAAGTGACCGCATCCAGTCTGGTGTACATCCTACATAGCCCCTGTAATGCTCTAATTAAATTCTCAGGGTCAGTTGTAATTAGTCCAGATGTGAGGTGGTAGCATGGATGGTTTTTATAGCTAAATCAGTATTAGTTGACCCAACAGAATACCAGAACTGAGGGTTTGAAACTGATCTGTCTGTCCGTCCTCCTGCCAGTCTGTCTGTCTGCGTGTCCATGCAGAATGGTTCGGTGTGTTCTTGTTGCTAGGGGATACAGCTGTTTGTGTGTGTGAGACCAGAGAGGAAGGGGTAAGGACTCCATACTTGCCATGCCATCCTTGTCACATAATCCTACCAACCTTCCTCGATATATGTGTGTGGTGGTTTATTGATACTGGAGGTCTGTTTACATCTACTCAAAAGCTGACAGGCGCTGTGGAACAGTAATTTACATGCAAACTTACTGTTTATGTGCATGCCCCAACCCTAACTCCAACCTACCTACAAACACACACATACAGACATCCGCGCAAATAGACACAGACACACACACATGCACATAAACAAAACAAAAAGCACACCATGGCTCGGGGGAACAGGGTGTTCCTGAAAAGGAGAACAGAGAGCAGAGGAGGTTATTTTAGTCATTAGAGCAGGCAGACAGATAGCTTAATGCGGAAAGGGTGTGTGTGTGTTTGCGCATGTGTTGGAGGCTGGTGAAATGCAGAGTGTAGCGTCACATTTGCAACCTTTGTGTTATTAACAGAAAGTTTGACTAAGCTTTTAATAACCTGAAACTTTTCTAAGTCCAAAGTATCAAAATGATTAAAAATCAAATGCTAAAAAAACGGCTGCACACTTCTAATATACTCGAGTTTCAGAGCAAAGTGATTGTGTTTGTGCTGTTTTGTCACACATGTGAAAAGATGCATTTGTGTGACCTTGAGGGGATTTCTCTCTACTCTCACTGCTTATGCAGAACTGCTTGATCTTAATATAGAAATACACTGTCTTTCTTGACTTTACACTTGTCCCACAGCCTTTTTTAAAATGGCTGTAAATTGTCTTTGAATTTTATTATGCAGCTGTGGCCGCATATGTTTGATACACACATGCTTTGTTGTGAGAGGGCACCTCTGTGAATGTGTGTATGCACTCCTCTCACATTTAACTGCACGGTGTTGGCTGTTTTAAAAGGCCTTCCTTGGCATTGCACAGTAACTTCTAAAAATACACACCCCACAAATTAACACCATGTCTCTGAGCACAGGTGCCATGGCCCTGCACTGCCCCGAGTGTGTGTCTGTACTTGTGTCTATGTGTCTTTTTAATGTGTATTTGTTGTACACTTTACTTTATATATAATATAGGAAGGAACTTAAACTGTCATCACAATTATATAGTTGTTTAATGTGCGCTGTGTGCTCATCGTTGACATGTATGATGTGACTAATCTGTGGCACAATCCAGAGTTGACCTCTGACCCTGGCTTCCTCCGCTCTGTATCCTCCCACTGGTTGTCAGTGTTTGAAGTGCAGGGGCTGTGACATCACAGCATTGGACACACAATGGCCATGCTGTACTCGCACTGCGTCACGGATGCCTGCTTACCCTAGTGGATGCCAGGCAATGGGAAGGCCCATGTGGGAGACCATGCTGCCTGGTAGCAGTGTGTCACCATATTAGATTAGTGATATCCTGCCAGTGTGAGCATGCTTAAAGTATCTATATGTATCATGGATTAATCACAGTTGGGGGCTATATGATACAGTGTTATGTAATCATCACCACCACACCAGGTGTCTTAAACAGTTTCAGTTTGGGGATTATAAAGCAGCAATAAATTGCCTGTAATCTTTATTTGCATGAATAATTAACCCAAACCTGACACATGTGGAACATTTTTATTAATATATAAGGGATTCAAACCTGTGTCTAAGTGTCAAACTGCATCAGTGCCACATATGCACTGATACAAGTAACACTATAGCATTGCTATGTATGTACAGTGCTCATGTCTTAGTCTTGGTTTGTCAGTTAACCAATCAAATATTGTTTTATGCTTATGTTGGAGCAGGAGCCAATGATGGAAGTTGGAGAAGTCTGTGTTAAACTGGAATAATGTAGTACAAAATAGAGGACAGTTAATGGCTTTGGATTCAACATGAAACGCTACAAGAAGTAATTGCGTGGACCTGTGCAGTGGAACATGCTGTATAGTAAGCTGTGCTCTATGTGGTGAAAGCATAGAGCACATGTCCTTCTCTGGCTGGCATTCCTACCTTGCCGATTGAGTTTGGAGATGTAATCACCCCATTTGTCAGACTATAAATACACTGTGCAGCATTCCACCACTATGTGTATGTGTGTGCACACACTGTTTGTAGATGTTAGTAAGCATCTTGAAAGAGAAAACAATTGCTAATACTACTTTGGGGGGACCTGCTTCAAAAGCGCCAGATGTTAGCAGTCAGCAGTGATGGAAGAAGTACTCGGATCCTTAAAAGTACCAATACAACAATGTAAAAATACTCCATTACAAGTAAAAAACCCTGCTTAAAACTACATAAGTGTTAACAGTTGAAATGAGTTAAAGTATTGCAGTAAAAGTAGTGGTTTGGTCCCTCTGATATTATTATATATATAAATACTGAAGCATCAATGTGTAAGTAGCATGTCACTGTTATAGCAAGTTTGAACTTCTTTATATATAGTTAGTTAAGTTCAGTGATTTCCAAACTAGGGACCAGGCCCCTTCAATGGGTCACCAGATAAATCTAAGGTGTCATAAGATGATTAATGGGAGAGGAAAGAAGAAAAAAACAAAGTTCTGTTCTCAAATCTGTTTTCTACGGAGTCCCTCTGGTGACATTGTCAAAAAGAAAATTAAATCGTGGCCACGATATAGCTATAACGTGCGCAAAAAATACTAATTTGTGGCCACGAAATAAGTATAACGTGCGCACGAAATACTAATTAATAATATTAATATCATTCCTGGACAGTTGGATAAGCAAATCAAGCGCACCTTCTCAAAGGTCTGAGGTAGAGACATTAGAGGGGCTAAAGCTACACGATGGACAGGGACAGTATGATAGAGTTTTATTTTAGGCTGGGAATGAGCTACAAAGACATTCTGAAAAGCCTGGCATTGGAAGGAACCATCATTACTAAGAGCCATTTAAACAGGATATTGAGAGCCGGGTTCTAGAGAAGGTGCGCTCGATGTAGAGGGTGTACATTAAATTAGGTTCAAGCACTCTTAGTTCTCTCTTTCTTTTAGCACTTTTCCTTACAAGTCACAGTTGTTTACATGCTTTTCAGTTCTGCTAGTACATTAGCTAGCAGTTAGCGATGACCTCACTCTCCTCCTCTCTTTTACTTAGTGTGTCATATGTTTAATTATTCTCCTGCCCCCTTTAGCGATAATGGTTGATAATGGATAATATTTACAGTAGTGGAGGCTCGTCTCACTGAGTGAGAAGTGCTACTCTGCACCATTGAAACCCAGTCGCTAGCTACTGTAGTTAGCCAGCCCCCAAAAACAAGTGTCAATCAAAATGTGATCTGCCAAACATACATAGTATTGAGGTGATTTATACAGCAAAATGAACTGTTTTTTGAACTATGTTTTCTAATAGTTATGAATGTTTATTTTCACTCAGATTTTTGTGGATGCTTAATGAGACATTAAACTTTGGTATGCATTTGTGTTATTTCAAGCCAAATTTCCCGAGGCTTAAAAGCTTGTTATATTATCCTTTATGTCAAATATGCATCTGAAAAGTAACTAGTAATTAAGGCTGTCAAATTAAGTTAAAGTTGTAGTGGAGTACATAAAGGATTTCCCTCTGAAATGTAGTGAATTGGAAGTATAATTTATACTTAAGTAAAGCACAATTACTTCTAAATTATAGTTATGTACAGTACTTGAATAAATGTACTTAGTTACACTCCACCTCTGGCAGTCAGTAGTTGCTCCATCAATACAATTGTTGAGTGTTTGTTTTCTGTGTAGGTCTGAGTGATTCTGCTGCTTTGGAGCTGCTTGTGTGGAGCCTTTCCTAGAGTCCAAGTTATGGTACATGTTTGTGTTGGAATGTGTGCGTGCGTGTGTGTGTGTGTGTTCAATGTGTATTTCTGCATGGGTGTGTGTTTTTCATGTGGGCCATCCAATGGGCACAAAGCGGGCAGTGTGTGCCCCCTCGGGTGCTGAAATGTACACTTTGGACAACAGGCGGCTTCAGTCCTTCTCAATAGGAGCTGCCCTTCTTATTGTACCTCACGCACAATGAGCTTTTCTCTCTCTCTCTGTCTTTTTCTCTCTGTCTTTCTCTCTTTATGACCATATACAGACAGTGTTTCTGATGAGAGTTTGGAAGAATGTCCTGATGTCGCTGCTTTTCTGTGTCCCTCTCAACTACACATCACAAACAGCAAAGGCAGTAGAATAAAATAGAAACCTAGCCATCATCAGTAGGTTCCTACTGCACCTTTTTTTTAAGTCTAGACAAGCTTAGTCATTCAAGTGATAAATTGCAGAAGGGGAAACTATCAGTCCTGGGACTCCCCACTGAGTGTGTGTGTGTGTGTGTGTGTGTGTGTGTGTGTGTGCGTGTGTGTGTGTGCGTGTGTGTGTGTGCGTGTGTGTGTGTGTGCATGTTTGTGAGTGTGTTTTCGTGAAAGAAAACAGGAGTTGTCATATAAAGGGGTGAAGGTGTTCCCCATCAACCTTCTGTTCACATGACCACTGAAGAACAACAAGACCACATGACTGCCACATGACCTCCCATCATTACTGAGGAAGCAACTCTAAATTTCCCGTTTTCTGTGTGGGCAGCCAGGGAGTATTAATGCTAACTTCTTTCATCCCATTTCATCCAACCATCAGATTTAACTTGACACTACTTAATAGATGTAGTCAGACTGGCACATTTTGCAAATTTTGTTTGTCGATGTTGTTTGTTTTGCTTTCGTTACAGAATTTGTCTGTACAACAGGACCTAGGATCCTGTTGTATCTGTGTTACCTCTTTAATTTATTCATGATCAGCTGACCAAAAAACATTGTATTTCATTCATAAAAGACAGAATATTTGGGCAAACCCTTTGTTTGCTTTTTCTTTTATCAGATATGACCCGATATAAGCAAAGTTTCTTGAATGTGTATGTTGATAAATCTGAGAATTTGGCATAGTTTGCTGATTTAAACAGCATTTTGTAGACTAATTTGTTAAAACATGTTGTTCATATCTATACTGAGGCTAAGACACTAGCCTTATGACCTGTTGACAAATATTTATGTACAAGAAGGACATCACATGAGCACACTGCACATTTTTTTTAACAGCCTGACTGATTTATTGAAGAGGCAGTTATTTGAGGCCTCATGCAAATAGAGAGACACACTGTGGCAGTGAATGCTCTAAGGCATATACACTTAATAAATAGAATAAGGAGTATGACAACATGTTGTTGAACAACTTGTAGAGAGGGCACTTGGTTGCTTTTGGCTCAGTGGAAACACAGAGGACTTGATCCCGAATAGTGGGTACTAAATTGCGTGCACAGTGCAATAGATTGCGCATTTCATTTGCATGCGTTTTGCGGGTGATCTACTGAGAATAACTGCGTAAATGAAAACAGGTGCAGACAGCAGTATTTAAATTAGGGTTTTACGTGTCTTAATGGAGAGTTTGGACGAGGGCAAAATGAAATGTGATCAGGTTCTAGTGGAAGAGGTTAACAAGTATATTGAGTTATAACAAAAACAAATATTACCAGAAAAACCGACATATGGGAGAGTATTTGTGACAAAGTCAATGCTGTTAGTAAAACCAAAAATATTCCACTCCAAAATTATTAACACAGGTGGGAAAAGTCCATCCTGTGTGTAGTCTGTCATTGTGCCTCCGTCTCCTCCTCTCCACAGTTACAGCAGTCATCTGTGCTCAGTGTGCAGCTGGTTAATACCTGCCCTTCAAAAGTATTATTTATAGACCCAGTTAGCATCAGAAAAATACCTTCAGGTTTAGTAAATCACAATGCGCATGCTAAATAACAATAGCATTTTCTCCTCCCTGTATTTTGCACACTGGGGTTGAAACGTCCCATATTACATATTCATTATGGTAAACGTACTAAATGGACAGCACGTACTATTTGGCACAGTTGACAGACGCAAACCTCAGGTTAGTAGATCAGCGTGCACATTTTCTGCGGGTGATGTCAAATTTGCACGCGTTTTCTACTCGCGCAAACCTTTAGTAAATCAGGCCCAGTGCATATTAGTTTAAGACAGGAGTCCTAGGGTTGACAGGTAACCATTAGAGATTTAAAGATTTTTGAAGTACTTTTTAAAATATGTATATTTGTTGTCTTGTTATCTGGAAATCTGTTTAATCTTTCATCATCCACGTGCAAAGATACGTCCAGGATGTATTCAGCCTAACTTAGCTCAAAAATTGGAAGAAGGAGAAAACTATGTCCAGCAAAGGTCTAACAACTTCAAACCTATCTTGCTGTACATTGTACACTGTCTTGTGTATTTAATACATGCAACACACACATAGACAATTAAACATTATAGTTGTAGGAGCAGTTATATTTCCTCAACATTGGGAGGTGCTTCTTGGCCAACAACAGTTTAGTGTAGTATTTCACCAACACAACATCCCAAAAGTATTGGGCCTTAAATAGTTCTTAAAGATTCCCCTGACTTCACCTCTATTGGACTGATGGTCATAATATTTGGTACAAACAATCATGTCCTCCTCAAGATGAATTGTATTGACTTTTACAATCCCTTAAATTTCCATCTAGCACTGTCATCAGTACAAATTTTTGCTTTTGTAATTTTTAATTACAGTGAACCTCAGTTGAGATTCTATTTCACTAATAAACCAACACAAAGAAAAGGAAGAGCACATTACCACTAAAACAGAGCTTAGTCAACATATAAAAAGAAAGTACATCACAACATTGCACACTTCCTCATCCCCTCTCACCACTCTTTCCTTATCAATAAAGCACACATGAACAATTACAAATTAAAGCACCTTCTGTACAAAGAGAGTATATCAGTTGAGGTGGAAGTGTTTACTCTGCATTCATCTTGGTAACTACTCTTCTTGTTTAGGAATCATCTCAACTGCAGACCTCCGATAGAGAAGATAACTTTCACAACAATGAGATTAAACTTAACATTGAATTATGTTAATTAACACAATCCCTTTGTATTTTGTGTGTGTTTTTCTTTCATTCCACCCTTGTTCTTGTTCACCTCTAATTTTTTCCCCCCCTGCCTTTCTTCTCCAAAGCTTCCTCTACCTCTCGGGCTGGACTGCGGTGCATTGACGTCGGCTCGCCCTCCCCTGCCCCCTCGCCCCCCAGCAATGGCCTCACGCATTGGGCTGCGGATGCAGGTAGGACACATACCCACAAGCAATACAGTACATGCAAGCCTTTCATCAGGTAAGGACATCTTAGTCCAGTCTGTTTGTAGTGTTATATACTCGGTGGATATTGGAGATGGGGATATTCTGGTCAGTATCATTCATTTGACAGCATCTACATTCATCAACCACTGATAAATCTGCCCATGCTATTTTGGACTTTGGTATTTTGATATGTATACTTTACATACTTATAATACAGGGTGATTTAATAGATGAGTGAGTCATCAGTTGTGCTGTGCTAACAAACAGCCAGCTCTCATTATCCACTCTTAAAAGAGCAGAGATGCAAAGAGAAACCAAAAGTGACAAGGGCTTCACAAATCAAAGTCACTTTATACAGTCATGAGAAAAAATCTGGTAAGGGATTTAAAAAGATCTCAAAAGAATTTGAAATCAGCCATTCCACTGTCCAAAATTTCCTCAGACCGATGTCAGAGACTGGTAGATGGCTACAAGAAGCGTCTCACTGAAATGATTTAAGCCAAAGGGGGTAACACTAGCTATTAGGGGGTAGGGTGTCCTAACTTTTTCCTCAATTAGAATACACATTTTTGTTGATATCTTTTGTTTAATGAGTAAAACAAGATTATTTTTTGTTGTTTATCTGCAATTGAATAACTTTCTTTTCCAGAGATAAATAACAACGAGACTAGACATCGATATGTGAACATTTCTTAATAAGGAACTGAATATTTAATGGGCTGTCCTAATTTTTTCACATGACTGTCTAAATGTTATAATGAGAATCCCTATGGTGTGTGTGTGTGTGTGTGTGTGTGTGTGTGTGTGTGTGTGTGTGTGTGTGTGTGTGTGTGTGTGTGTGTGTGTGTGTGTGTGCGCGTGCCTGTTGGTCTACCCAGCTGATGCGAGACCAGCTGCAGCAGGAGGAGCAGCGCGAGCGGCAGCAGCAACAGCAACAACAGCAGAATGCAGCCCTGCATTATATGCAGCAACGCATGGCTGGACCACCTGTGTCTACCCCAGCCATTAGCACCCCACAGCATTACCAAAGCATGCAGGTCCCTGTGGAGGTTCTTAAGGTCAGTGAACTGCACCAAACGATTCTTTTCATTAATAAATCTGTTGATTATTGTATTATGGAGGCAGTACAGTCTGTTGGCTGTTAGGTCCACCATGTTGGTTCAAACTAGAATGTGTTTTGTATATTAGATGGAATTGCCTTGAACTTTGGCACACATGGTCCCCAGTGGATAAACTCTAAGAACTTTTGGTGATGTTTTCATCTTGTGCCACCGTCTCTAATACTGTGAAATGTCTCACTCTCAACTACTCATCTACTTGATGGGCCTGACACAAAATTTGTTCAGACAGTCATGGTTCCCAGAGGATGTATCTTGACTTTGATTATACACTAATACACTTATATTGTGCACTGGTTTATCCTCATCAGCTACCAGTAAGTGCTAATTAGCTAATAAGATGGTAAATATTATCAACATTACCACTACCTGCTTAACATCAGCATGTTAGCATACTGGCATTAGCATTTAGCGCAAAGCACATCTATGCCTCACAAAGCCACTGGCGTGGATATAGACCATAAGTCATATTTCCATATGAATTGATTCATGTGACATACTAAAAGTAGTGAAAAATAATAGCCCAATGATGTCTGTAGATTGCAACAGCCCCAAAACCTTAATTATTCAGTTTACAATTACATGAAACAATGTTTCACTTTTAAGAAGCTGGAAACAGCATTGCTTGTGTATAGACACACACTGTGATTTTGAACATGCTTGATACTGAACTCATTGATTGAAAGGTGGAAGTATCAAGGCAGGATAAGAATAAGCATAAACAGGGATTTATGTATTGGTCCATTGTTGTAGTCCCTTGTTATCTCTACACAATCTTAGTTTCTAGACGTGGAACCAAAATTATATGTAATTTATTCTCAATCACTCACTTCTGATAAAAATGCAAAAGGATTATACACATGTGCTAAACATATGTCATTGAGTGGAGTGGGACAAGAGAAGGGAATTATTGTGGGGGTTCAAAAGGACATGGGTCTGTACTACCATTAATCCACTCACATGTTGCTGGGAAGGGGACAGGACAGAAGGGAGCAGTGGAGGTGGTTAGGTCTTAAGTTAGCATTGTGGCCTCTCTCACAGCACTGCTTGTCAAGGAAAAATCAGGGACAGATTTGAAAAGGGCAGAGAGAGAAAAATGCAGTGGAGCAGCAAACAGGTAGGGAGACTGAAGGGGGAAGATACCGGGCAGATAAGAGAAGTTTGACATGTTTGGCGATAGGACAGACAGGAGCGATGTAGATAGTCTGAGTCAGACAGGGACAGATAAAGCTGAAGTGACATTTTGCCCGATTCCAAAGATGCCTGTGTGTGTCCTTATCTTTGATGGAGTGTGTTTGTGTGTATATAGGTTTGTGCAATGCTCCTTTATGTATGTGCTTACGCGCACACTTGTATTTTATGGTATTTTGAGCGGTAAACCTGTCCAGTGTGTATGTGTATGCACTGGTAACTGTATGGGGCAATTTGCTGTATTGACAGTTTACTCAGTGTGAATGAATGTGTGTGTGTGGGTGGAGTGGTGGTTATGAAATCTCAGTTTTTGTCAGAGTTGTCAGTGTTATTTTTGCTTTCATGTGGAAGATAAGATGAGCTCCATCACTTCCATCGAATCTGTCATACCTCCCACACTGTTTCTTCAGATTGAATAGTGACTGTGACTTGTCAACTGTCAAGACCTGCTGTAAAAACAAACCTGTTCATACTAATAGGAAGTAGAAGTATCAATTTACGTAAAAGTTTCTAGTGAATTTGATATAAATCTGATTCTGGTTTTAAAACAGATAGAGTTGGAAGGCTGAGGAGTTTTTAATCAAGTTGGGAGTTTGAGCTGCTCTCAGTCCTTTTGGTGGTGGACTTCTGTTTTTTTTTTTTTTACATTTAAATCACAGATTGTGTCTTTAAGTAACACCAATAACCACTAAAAACCTGTATGATCTTGTTAATCATTCCTAGATGTAAGGAAGCATGAACAGGACCAACAAAAAATGATGATTTACAATGATAAAAATGATAGAATACATTTTGAAAACACCCTTTCAATGTCCATTTCTAATACAGGTACAGACCCACCTTGAAAATCCTACAGACTACCACATCCGTCAGTCTCGGAGGCAACAAGTAAAAGAATACCTGTCCACCACCTGTGCCACCAAACAGGTATTTGTCTGTCTGCTTTAACTAATGCTAGATATCTGTTTATGTCTCCAACTATCCACATGCAGTCCTATTGCAGTATTAATTAATGTCATTACTCTGTCAGTCATTAATGTCATCTCAGGGTGTCTGTTAGATGGTGTTCATTCTCTCTTCCTCTCCCTGTTCATAGACAGTCCATGCAGTTACAGGACCGATGCCACCCTCTCCTCCCACAACCATGGGACCCACAGGGGGCTCTGCGCCTGCCCCTCCTCCCCTCCACTCACCACACATGCGCACCGAGCAGCTCATGTCTGGTAACAGCGCCCCCAACAGTCCCATGGCCATGCTCAACATCGGCTCCAGCCACGAGAATGAGGTTGGCGTCTTAAAGTGTGGGCAGATAGTACCATAAACATAAACCCACAAATGCAATTCATGCTCATGTTAAACAGTAGTAGAACCAGGTTGGAAATACATCCCTGAAATATGATTTAATTACACACTTGTATAAAATTATGAGGATTGAACATTAGCCTGAAAGTGATATTATCTCCACATTTTATGAGAGCGGCATAATGATTTAATTGGTGTTTCATAAGCTAGGGCAGCATTTTTATTTTTTTTGGTATGCATTTGTGCATACAGTAGGTGCATGGATGAATGTGTTGACTAACTGGCAATAACTCAGGCTGGCTATGATTGGAGTTTAAATGCTCGATTATGGCCTTGCAACAGTAATTACAGCTTAACAAGTGACAGAGAAACAGCAGAATGCAAAGCCCTTTGAACCTGGCAGACTTTGACCAACTCTCCTCCTCCTCCTCCTCCTCCTCCTCCTCAAACTCACGACCTCTCTTCTTTCAGTCTCACTGAGAGAAAATAGTCTTACCAGTTAGCCTTCATGACACAGAAGTCACTTCTTAAGTCCTCTCTTGAGTGAGACATGCGCCTGCAGGCGAGTTCACCTGGAGGCCTGCATGTCATTAGGTTTCAGGTGATGATAAATGTACAAGTTGTGACTGTTTTCAGTGTAGTGTATTCAAATGTAGTTTAGGTGCAGTCTTTAAGAGTTAGAGATTATAGGTCATTAATATACAATATGATCACATAAGTAACAGTCTTTCCCTGCATCTTTCAGATGGATGAGGTCATTGATGACATCATCAGCATGCAGTCCAATTATGATGATATTCAGGCATACATAGACCCTATCCAGATGCCAAACACAGTAAGTAGAGCCACTAAAGTGTGATTTCAAGAACCCTTTATTTGTAACTGTCTTTTATATGACTTGTGTACTTTGCATCCAGCTGACTCCTTTAATATGTTCTGATGTTAAATGTTGTGTTTTAGTTATATTGTTACCAAGGATTTTCTACATGTTTCAGGATTGGTGGAAATTTTATCTTTTCCTTAGAACAAAAGCAACATATAGTACCCTGCTAAAAACATGCAAATATCTTTTATGAAATAATATTGTAATAGCATGAGAGCATTTTAGTGCACAGTGCAATTCCACTGACTATATGAATGACATGTTGTATTGAGTTATATGAATTATGCTACGCTTTATTTTGTTAAAGAAAATTCTTCGGATTGGTAAACTGGTATCAGCTCACCCACTGCAACTATTTGTACTTGCTTTAAAGAAAATTCTATTTTTAAGACAAAATGACTGATGTTGAATATGTTATTTTCACAAATCACAGTGCAGACTTTGTATAGCTACAGTTTGGTCACATACCTTGTAAATGTATTGTATTACCACACTAGATTTTCTAACATTGAATGTTTAATTATTTATTTTTATTCTACTTGAGGTCTTATTTTTGACTTAGTCTGCCCTAAATGAGTCAAAGTTTTGGTCATGCCGAGTCATCAGTGCTCTGGCTTTTCAGAAGTTCCTTTAATCATTGCTCCTGCATCTGTATACTGTGTGTCACTCCCCTCATTTATGTTCAATGTCCTTAGTGTTTATTTTATATTATTATATTTTTTATATTAAAGGATGGCAGTGTTGTTAAGACAGTAGTTGGACTTGATAACAATGAGTTTAGTAAATGGCTAATGTTAAAGGACAACATGTGTTGCTTTTTCAGTTTTCTGATTTCAGTCTTTCCTTCAACTGCAGAATTAGGAAGAAATCTGTTACGTCTTTTTGCACATAAAGACACAAATTCATACACACATGCAAAAGTGCATGAATGAGTTAAACACTAAACATTCCATCCCATAAACATATTGGACAAAGTTAGAAAATGTAGGGAAGACATGTCAGATGAGGACTGTACAGTGCTTTGTGTTTGAGGGAGCAAACTCAGAAAATTAACAATTAAACTGCCAGCAGTTAGAGTTCAACTTGTTTACAAGACATTCAGAGGGAGGGAGGAGGAGGGGGGTGAATAGTAAAAGATGGGAGGAGGGAAGAGGGATGAGGGCAATTTGTGCAAGGGAAAACAGGCTGAAAGTCCAGTTAGGGGAAAGTTCACTCTTGTTTGGTGGAGAGTAGAGGTAGAAGAAAGATAGGATCAGTGCTGCCGAGGTCAGTCTACCGGTACAGGGGTGGCATTGCCAGAAAGAGCGTATGCTGCTTGCGTCTAAGAGCGAGGAAGAAAGAGCTCTGGTCTTGTTAAGAAAGGAATAGAGGATGAAGGAGATGAATAAGACATATGCCATTGTGGAAGTTATTGAAGGAGAACAGATTCAGCTGGTAAGAAACTGATAAAATGCTGATTTTAAGCCTGTTTAATGTCAACTTTGGTTGGTGTTGTGAGAGTTAGTTGGCACTTTGTTCTCAGGGTTAACCACAATTTGGACAGATGCAGCGGCATGTCTAACTCCCAGCCTCGGGTCTCTGATTATATGATGAGGCACAGGATGGTGGGTGGGGGAGGTTTTTAAATGTTTTGTTGAGTGTGTGGATGGGTTGAATGTAGCACTGGAATCAGGATTGTACAGCAGACTATCATGTTTGGGTCTACCATGCAATTAGAGTATGATTATTAATAGGTCTTGACCACTGCAGGCTCTGACACATTGTTTGACATATGTCTAATTAACTCTGTGTGTGTCTGTTTGAGAGAGGGAGAGGGAAACCCAAACAGCCTCTTGTAGCTTCATCTGATAGTATGTTCTTTGTGGTTGATTGGTTTAATCAGGATGAATTTGTCTACATATATCTGTGTGTACATTTAATTTGACATATCACTGATTATGTGCTGGAACAACCCTGCAAATGACCAGTGAGTGTGAAGCCAGTACAAGAACTGAACTAAAGGCAAGAAAGAAACTTTACAGCTCTATTTGAACAATAGCTTTTAGAACATTAATGATGCAGTGTAAAATTTATTATGGAGAAAAGTGTTTTGTACACTGGAAAAATCTCAGCCTCATTCCCAACAGACAGACCAGAGCGTAAAACTCACCTGCTAATCCTGATGGGGATTAAAGTGGCAAACTCCATGGAATTCTTGGAATCTCAAAGTTTAGTAAGAGCCGGGAACACCACTGAATACCAGGCACAAGTGAACAGATCGACTCTTGAAATTTTATGTGTGTGTGTGTGTGTGTGTGTGTGCGCGTGTGCGCGTGTGCGTGTGTGGATGGTTATACTGAGCCATATTGAGTACCAGTCACGTGTGCTCCTTCATTTAAGTTAGTTGGAATGGAGCATGGAGGTGGGGCGCCCGGCCAGGACATATGTAGCCAGAGAAAAGGCATGAAGGAAGTTAGCAATTAGAGTTAATATCAAAGTGTGTGTTTTCAGTTGTTTTTTAATCAGGAGCAAACCTGAAACAACCATAATGTGGTATGACATTATATCATTGGATTCTGCCATTAATGTTGATGTACAGTTTTGGTTTCAAAATTAGAACAGTTAGTGAGTCAGATGTCTCAAAATATAATAGAGAATGCAGGCTAAAAAGATAACCATCATCATAAAGTCCAGTGTGATGATGGGTTAGATGAGATATTTTAAAATGTTCTTGCTTAAACAACTAAACATACAATTAATGTGCTGTTTGACATGCAATAGTGATCTTAAATATTGGTAAAGACATCTACTGGTTGTTGTGATCATTTTCATAAACCATAACAAAATAATATCCTTCTTACCAGTGGAGATTTATCTCTACACTGTTAGATCTTTTGTCAGATTATTAACAGAGCATATAATTTACATACAGGAGTGAACCTGTGGAGGTCTATGTGTGTATTTATGTGTGTGAATGTGTTTGATCTCACAACTCACACAGTAGCCAGCAGATAAGGTATCTCTACATTTTGAGTTCTTTATCTTTCAGGCCTCATTAGCAGTGTCACATTTGCCCTCGCCTCAGGGAGCAAGACATGAATGGTAACAAGGCATCAAAAGTCTGTCAGACTCATTAAAACATACAATTAAAAGGAAATTAGGTCTTTTTTAGGAGCTCCTACAAAACTACATCACATCTGTTACACAATGTCTAAAGTGCAAAAGTGAGCAGGAAAACTCTACAATTGTGCAGGAGCTGCAGAGGAGAGAATCAAGACATAAAAAGAGATAAGATGCTGTAGATAGGATGATAGTCAATCATTACTGTGTGTTCGTCAGGTTGTTCTCAGGTGTGATATTATAGCATTATCTCCTGCTATCTGCTCTTTACAGCACACTAAACACGAACACTGACTTTATAAAGGTACTTACTAGGAGGTATGCAGCTGTAAATGAGTTGTTAAAGAAGAGTCGTTGGAAAATTATTCTGGATTTGCACCGGTTTGACCTAAGTTTGACCTAGTACTACTTGCAATTTGTATTACTTTTTAAATTTCATTCGAACACTGTAGTCTTCTCATATTATAGTTAAATTAAAAGTATAACTTATTCTTTGATATTATGTTAAATGTAGGACTTTGAAGGAGGCATTGATGCCATTCTGCTGATTATATTCTTGCATGGTTGTCACTGTGTTTTGTGGAAGTACTAGTTGGCTTATTGACTATTTGTACTTTTGCTAGTTTAAGATTAAACCTGTGTTTCACTCATATCCCTGGTTAAACCTTTCAGTCTGTTCATGGAGCACAAAGCATTTAATTTGGCCTCGTCAGATGAGTCATTACTTAGCTAACGCAGGAAGCAGGAAGCTGTTTGTGTCAATGACATCTATAAACTGCAGTTGTCTCAAGCTGACTATTGATTTATTTTAATTGATTCAATTACATTTTATGTGTAGATTGCTCGTTTTCTAAATGTGTGTACATAATGTGTGCATGTTTGCGTGTGTGTATCCTCCTCAGCTCCCTCTGTCCAGCAGTCACCTGGATGTGTATACAGGTCCTGGGATGAAGGGGCCAGCCATTGCTATGACCAGTAACTCCTGTCCTGCCAACTTGACCATCAAACGAGAGCTGTCAGGTGCGAAAGTGCAGGTCCTTTTACATTATAGTCGCAAAGAGACTAATTCAGAGCTTTTAAGAAGTTAAGTTATACAGAACACTATAAGGTCTGTGTGCTCATGTTATTTAGTGTGTTGATTGATTATAAAACATTGCACTCCATTATATTATTGATGTCTTTTAAGTTGTTGTTTTTTTTGTTAGCAATACTGAAACACTGTTTCTGTAGAGATGTGGCTCATTTTCAGCCATTAGTTAATCACTTTTTGTTATTGCAAAGACACAGAAGCCCGTGCGCTGGCCAAGGAGAGACAAAAGAAAGATAACCACAATCTGAGTAAGTCCTTCACTCAGCAAGTTATTTCTCTAAATTATCTGCTCCCTTTTCAATTTTCTTTAAGCATAGTGTTCATGCCCTTAGTTCATATGTATGCACAGGACATGCACACATGCACTATGCACGCACACACACACACACACACACACACACACCATAATCTGTCTCTTGCAAAAACAGTTTTATACTGCTTTGCACTGATTTAGCTGACATAGTGCAACTGCTGGGTGGATGGTTAACCTGCACATTTCTGCTGTTTTGGCACTTAAGTGTAATTGCCTGTGACAGTGTGTGAGTGTTTGTCCCTTTCTGCCCTCTGTTTAAATACTTTCATGCCTTTGATTCCTCTATATTAATGTCTTCATCATGTCTTCATCATGTCTTTTCCTATTTTAACTGCCCTTTGGTTTCCCTTCTTCTAATCTTCAACAGTTGAAAGAAGGAGGAGATTCAACATCAATGATCGTATTAAAGAGCTGGGCACCATGATCCCTAAAACCAATGACCTGTGAGTAACTTCTTGGTTTAAGTGTAGATAAAATTGTTTAATAAAATTACTGCCTGTTACTTATCTATGAATTTGTCTGTCTATACATACTGTGTGGTTAGTGATGTGCGCTGGAATAAAGGTACCATACTGAGAGCGTCTGTAGAGTACATCAAACGCATGCAGAAGGATGTACAGAGGACCAGGGAGGTGGAAAATAACTTCAAAAGGATGGAAATGGCCAACAAACAGTTGTTGCTACGTATCCAGGTAACACACCAACATAAACATTTAGAGAAACACAACCACAGCAAATACACTGATACTCACGATGTTGCTGGTCACTCACTGTCTACAGGAGTTGGAGATGCAGGCTCAAATGCATGGCCTACCTAGCAACTCTCCCTCTGGCATGAATACGAATGACATCATGTCTCCTTATATAAAACAAGAGACCAACCCAGAGGAGAACCTTTCTCACCCCCATCAACAAGCCCACCACCAGCCCCAGCACCTACCCCAGAACCAGGCTCAGCAACACCACTTCCTTCAACAGACCCACCTCCACCAACAGGGCCAGGTTCAGCCTCAGCCCAGGCACTTGCCACCGCTCCCCCAGCAACTCCATCCCCAGCCACCCATCCAGTTCCCAGCTGTAGGCAGCTCCCAGCCCTTTGACTTTGCCCAGTCGCTGGACTTGTGCGATGGGATGCAAGGTTTCTCAGATGGCATGTCGGGGCTGGGCGACCTGGCCGGACTGGACGTCCACGGGAGGAGAGGCGAGCTGGGCTTCCTGATGATGGACGAGCCCTTGTCCCCTATCGGTGGAGACCCGCTGCTCTCTGCCATGTCCCCTGAAGCGTCCATCGACTCTAGCCGCAGATCCAGCTTCAGCTTGGACGATGCAGACATACTCTAAACACATACGTATACATACACGCACCCTCACAAACAAAGACACACACAAGCACACGCAGAATTTTCAGAGAGATGTCAGTGTAACAAGTCGCAGTACATCAGCACATACTCCAACACATCACAACACAAAATAATAAGACATGACACGCCCACAACATGCAGCACATACTGAATACATCACGCAACTTGATACACTGATGGCACTCATTTGTTGTACAATTACCCCTCCATAACTGCAAGAGCAAAAAAAAAAAGAAGGTACAAGCGCGCGCACACACACACACACACACACACACACAGCAGGATGTGGGATAAACTGAGAAGCTTGAAACTTTTCCCTACACACTGAGCATTTACAAGGGGTGAAGCAACACTGCCAGGTCAAGAGTTATATAGCACACTTGGCCTCGTTTCCATAAAGGTGGCTGTGAATCATAATCAAGGGGGACAAAACCAGCAGTTAATTAGATTGAAGTTATCAGATACAAGGACAACCGAGCTCATTGTCTCACTTGATAGAGGACAAGTTATTTTCCCCTTACATCAACCTCTTTTAGTAACCATAAACGATTGAATGAACGATAGTGAATAAAATGGAAATAGCTTTATGGTCCTGCATACATAATTAAGCTTAAGGCAGATGCAGTCCAGTCTCATTGTTCTGTTCCTCAATCTGCTATTCCACAGTTGGCCTTAGCCTCAAGCACAAGCATTTAAAAAGTCACTGGGTGGACAATGCAGGAATCAGATAATCCAGCCTTCTTCATTTTCTGCAACTGTAGTTGTCGTCTTCTCATAAACATGTACGCCCTCCCACTGCTGTGCACCATTTTCTACACCTTTTAACACTTTGACAATGTGAGGACCTTTACCCAAAGAAGACACAGTGACTGTGAGTGCGTCAACTCCAGAGTAGAGAAAGCCATTTGATAGTCTCCACAAAAAAACTAAAAAAAAAAACCCCACAGTGTCATCCAAATCTGTGAGGTGTCAAAATACTCAGGTACTGTATCAGAAAGTAGAAGCAGATGTTAACCCAAACCCATAAACCTTTTCAACTTGCCTTCTCATTTTTGCAGCTGCTGTTCTTCAAAGGATTTTAAAGGTTAGAGGTCATGACCAGAGTTTAGAGTTAAAATAAACATCAAATATGCCTGTAAATGCTTCTGTACAAATTATACCTTTGTTAGTGCAGGAGAGTTTCATTTTTATCTCACTAAGTGACTTCATAGAGGACAGCTTGTACCAGAGGCCCAGGTGAAGAAAAGATAGAGGGGACTAGAGAGGGAGTGACAAAGATAGTTTGCCTCAGCTGACCGCAGTAGTAGTGTAATCCTCACTGTCAAACACAGCATTAGCACACCCTTGCATGCATTCACGCTCACTTTCTGTTCACAAATGAGCATCCATTAAACATGCAGACGCTCACATACTGTACGCATGATCGCACACTCACTCACACACACACACACATATACACATACTGTACATTGCAGTGTGCCTTGAGGCTGTTTTCAAATCATGATGTTATCGAGTCTCCTGTACTTCAGCCTCTCCCCTGTTGAGTCGAGTGAAGCTGCAAGCTACAGAGATGAAGCTCAGGTCTGTCGTTCACACTGCCACCTAAAGGGAATCTGTTGTCCTATTGGCTAACTGACATCGATTTGTCATCACTTTCATGGTTAGAGCAGGCTGACATGGACCTGAGTTGTATCTCTGCTGTGGTAGACCTGAGGCTTGGCTTTGATTTGATATAGCTTATGATCAGTACTGGTAAAGGTAGAAAAAAAAAACTTTGATTTTTTTTGATTAAAAGAAGTGTTTGTTTTCATTATTATAGTTTGTTGTTTATTTTAACTCCCAAAGCACTGGAAACTGTTATTGTTTTGACTTTGTACATGGAAGAATTATGGAATAAGATTTATTTAGATGTTTTATGCCACTAAGCCACTTAAATGTATTTTGTTTGTATTTCTTGTTTTAGCTCTATTTCAGTTTTATTCCAAAACTACCCTTTCTTCTCAGAGCCAATTTCAGTAAGTACACTGTAAAGGCATTAAGCCACCAAAGTGTTACTGGGGAAGGAGCGGGGAGCCATTTATGAACTTCCAGATTTCAACTGACTTTAGAGAGATGAAGAGATTATGTACATTTATGATGCCATTTTTATATAATTGGGGTTTTATTGTTCTCTCTGTTGTGAAATTTGGAGCCAGACATAGATGAAAGATGATTATTTGATTTGATTCAATTCAGATTGCTCATTTTATGAATGTAAGGTTTACCAGTGATTCTGGTCAGACTGAAGCAGGTTGGCGTTTTTTGTTTTTTTTTGCCATGCGTTTTTTCTTCCTGACTTTGGGTTTCCATGGAGACTGGAAGACGACTGACTTCATATAAACTCTGAGCCGAGGAGTTGTGGTTGCCATGGTGTCATATCATTGACTCTGCTTTTGTCTCTGTCTGTCTGCCAGAGTTGTGCCTTTTCAACCACTGTCTGTTGTTGTCACCCAGCCAACACTCCAAAGACCTGCTCAGGCCTCCTCTTCTCTTCCACTAGAGGGCGCTCTGCAGAGCAAACTACACAGGGAAAAGTGGTTCTGATTTTACTGAAAATATAAAATGTTTTACCAGAATCCATTCAGTGGCTTCAAGTGTTTTTTTTAATTAATATGACTTGTGGGTGTCTGTGCACATGACATGAAGAAACAGAAAATGTACCTATATCTATGTACCATATCTATGAATATGGTATTTGGCTAATGATATCAATAAGTTAAAAAGAGAAAATGTTTTTCTTTGTGTCTGTAGAAGTTGTGAAAGCAGACAGAATAGGTCATCCTTACAGAAATTACAATAAAACAATAAAAGCCTTAATAATAACAAATCCAAAAAAAATCAGACTGCACTTCACAAAATACAGTTAAAATATATACATTTGGTCATGTAATGCTTAGATGGGTCACTTATGTCACTTTTCTTATTTATAATTAAATATTTAATATCCATATACTTTCATAGACATATAAAAGAGATATAATGGCTCTATTATTGTTCTTTGAAGTAGAAAAATGCTTTTTCCCTATAAAGGAAGCTTGGGTTAAAAGAGGAGATTTAAAAGGATTATGGTACGTATACCATAATCTCTGGTCTCCAGAGAGTGAATGCAAGCCAAAGTGATGTCCTCTTCAGAGAAACAACTAGTTTGTGTGTTAGAGAGAGAAATGAGGTGGTGTACTTTTGTGAGGTGGGATGTGAGGGGTTGCATTTTTACAGTTACAGTCCATATAAATAAAAAAGATAGACTTTAAGGTAAAATTAACATCATTTGGAAATGTGTTCTCCACTAGTCATAGGTAAGACAGTATTGCCTGTGCATATAATGTAAAGGTCAATGTTAGTGTCTCACTGTCATTTTTGTGTAAGTGGGCAGATGACAGGTGAGACAAACCCACTGAATGTTCTTTACATTATAGGCTATGTCCACCAGGGAGCACCAGAGATCTACAGTAGGCTGATTACTTTTTCAGCGTCTCCTTTGACATTGTGATATCACTCTCTTGCAGTTCAATTAACCGGTTTCAAATATGACTTACTGTAAAAACCCAAACCTTTTTTTTGTTTGTTTTTTGCCACTATTTGGGAAATAGATGTTTTTACAGAAATCTCAGATGCTTTCAAAGAACACACCTTCAACTGGAAAATATAAAGGTTTTGACAAATGTAATTTCTTGGTAACAATCTGGTCAAATCACCCTATTTTCTCAGTGGTGGCGGCCTTCACATTTCACCTCCCACTGTCTATTGTTGGCCTCTTTTGCAGCTCTTTCCATCTACCCCTGATGTATTAGTCCAGAGCTGCATCAGAATGATCCATAAACCGTTTAACAGCCTTTCTTAAGTTAAATAGGGGTAATCTTATTCCTTATCCACACACATACACACACACACACTGACTGACTGATGCTGCAGAGCATGTTAAGGTGTAGTGGTGGTGTCTGCAGCCCATCCACAAGCCCATTCTCCCAGGTCTTTATGATGCTAATGTACTCCCCAGTCTAATAAATCCCTGTAGAGCTGCGAAGAGTAGATCTTATGGCTCACTCCGATCACCACCTTTTCGCCCATCTCCCCCCCAGCACACACACATGCATAGCTATTACCGCAGCAGAAGTGCCTGCCTTGCATTTCCACAGATACTTGGGTGGCTGTTTAGTAAAAGGGAGAGAGGGGAAGGGTTGAGACAAATCAAACATGAAGGCGCAATTTAGGAGATGTTGGCACGGAAACGCAGACTTCGGCCCTGGAATAGTGCGCCTGGGGATGGAGCGAGGGGAGAGACACTCATCACCTCTTTTTCTGATGGCTGGGCCTCTTGAAGTGGGTTTGGCACGGCACCTTGAGCAGCACCGTGCCCTACAGAAGAGGTGAAGAGGAGGGGGACATGTGGACATAGAGGGAAAAGAAAAATAATCACTGAGGTTTTTTTTTCATGTTCAACAAGCAGGGAACAAGGAGGTCCTTTCAGAGCTGATATCGGAGCAGCACAAAATGAAGCTTCATTCTCTCCTCCAACCAATTCTCCTTTTTACATGTTTTCTCCTCCTTACTCCAACCTCTCCCTCTACCTGACCCCCCCCCCCCTACAGTCTTCTTCTGGCCGCTGGGCTCCAAGTACGAGTCCTCCTTCCCTCCCTCCCTTTCTCCCAAGGGAGCAGTGTGTCACTCAGCTTGAAGCCCACGGAAGAAGAGGTGAAAGGGGGCTGATTGAGCTAATTTAGCCCCTGGATGTGAGAGCAGGAAAGGCCTCACCCTTTGCTAATAGACAGACATCAAAATGGAGATGAGGGAGGGGGGGATAAAAGGAGGGAAAGAAGAGGAGGGAGGGCTATAAAACTGAGAAGACTTTTTTGATGGATTTATCTCTTTTTGTCCGAGGGGATGTGTAGAAAACTTTTATGAACACTGAGTGACATTGTGAAGTTGGTAAAGGTTTATGTGTGATGCCTTGAATTAAAACCTGCTGATATTACTTATTGATCGGTCCTCCTCCATTAAGATGCCGTCAATCACAATCTGCTTTATGATCTCTTCTGCCCGGGCTGCTCACCGTACATCCTCCCTGACAAGCAGACTGGAACTCAAAGCAAAAAGGCTGGCTTTTATCACATGGATGAAGATTGGAGACACTTTTTATAGCTTTTGCAGGCCTGCATACTCCTGTAGAACCTGATGGCCCACTATCAAAAATCCTCTAATGAAGATGGCACCATGACACAACATTGATTTTAGATCTATAATTCTTCAGCACTGCAGGTTGAAACTGTCCTTAACTTTGGGGCCCACTATGAAACACTGATGCCAACTTATTCTTCAAATCTTCTCCAAAGTTTTTTCCTTTTTTTTTTTACAAGGCGTGTGTGTTTACATGTGACTCCAGTTTTGACCCATTCACATTTGATCTATACTGGATCTCAGTTCAGTGTTGGAGAGGACTGAATAAAGGCAGTCACACATGGTAATTCCCACCTCTGCTGCCCCTCTTTATTCCACCGTTCCTTTGTCCATCTTCCTTTACATATTTAATACTCTTCGCTGACTCCTCTCAACCCCTCATGCCTCTAGTCCTGAAAGAAAAGGAGCTCAAATTGGCTGGAGAGATGAATAATGTCCCCGCCATTAACGGTGGCATGGAAGGACCAGTCTTTTCATGTGTGTTGAGGTGAAGAGATGAGCTGCAGAGAGGTGATGATGGGGTGGGCCCGTAGTCTTTATCATTCTTTCCAACTTTGCTCAGACAGCAGAGAAAGAGGCAGAGAAGAGAGGAGGAGTGATTTGTATGAAGATTTAGCCTGCAGAGGGGAAGATAGTTGAGAGAGAAAATATGTGCTATAGTGGTGCTTTGTGTGTATGCATGCACGTAAGTTGAGTTGCAGTCGACTGTTCTGAAACTGGTGTTAAAAAAAATCAAAACTCATCTATGATCAAATCTGACTTTTGGTTCTTTTGAAACAGGCATTTTAAAAAAGAACATTTTGTGAAAGCTGTGAATAAGATTTCTCCACTAACATCATGAAAAATAAATTAGAAATCAGATCAGGGTTGCTTCTTTATTGATGAAATTCAATTTTGTACCAAAATGAAGTCCATGCATCATAAAAAAAACCCTCCCCAGCTGCTATAAAAGAGTGTTCCCTGTCTCCTTTTCCTTTATGGCCAATAGGGGGAGTTAGTGGTCCACAACACTTTCCAATACAGTTGATTCAGAAGACAAACAGGCGTAACTGACATTTCTAAGCAATGAAAATTAATATGTTTGGAATCAAAGTGATTGCCATCCACTGACTGAAAGAGCATCTGGTGCAACCTCTGTAAAATTAAGACATGGTGTCATCATCACTAAATTCCACCGGCAGGCTGCTCGGGGACATAATAGGCAAATTGTTGTTCAGCTGTTTGAATGATCAAAGATGGAACACAAATACTGCAACATCTTTTTAGTTTTGTGGGTTGATTGGAGAGTAGCTAAATTAAGCTTATCATTATTAAGATAAATAATGCATCTAACACAGAATTTGTCACATTTTGAAGGTTAACCACTCCATCCTTTTCCTGTGCAGCTGATGGAGTGACTCTGAAAGTGATGGATACTGCATCATATCCTCATTGGAGGTTTTTTCCAGACTAGGAATTTATCTTCGGGACAATAAGCGGGACCTCAGATGATGGCCAATGTCATCGTCCTTGACGAGCAGAAAACCATGAAGATTACTGACTAACTAATGGTCTGACGCACAGGATTCGTCCTAGTCTAAGCTCCTGTGATCTATTTGTTCTTTTGCTGTGTTTGTTTCTCTATCTGCCAATCCATCCATCCAGCCATCCACTCATCCATTCATCCATCCATCTTGCAAATCCTCTTCCATTTGATTGGTGTTGTTGTGAGTGAGATTATGAGTGAGGCTTGTTTGAGTGAACTTACAATCTGAAGGTCGTAAAGATTTGACTTTTTTTTATTTTACATACCTCCCTGAAAAGCAGCATAGATTATACTGCCTACAGCTGTTATCACATTTATGCCCTTCTTCAAGCTTCTTTTTATTCTCATCCTCTCATCTCCCGCCTTTCAGAGACCTGAAGATAACGGCACGCCACATGATGCCATTGTCCTCCCTCTCTCTCGTAGGTGGAGATTTAAAGTTCTGTTTTAAAACTGCCACTGTTCCAATCCTACTTAACACCCCCCCTCCCTCCGCCTCCTCTTCTTGTCTCCCCCCTTCCTCCTGAGTATACTACCTAACCCCTCTGAACTTCAGTCAGAGTTACTGAAGACCCTGAGTACACTGGGGAGTGAGCTACACCGCTGAGAGAGAGACAGAGATAGACAGAGACTTAGCTGCCTGCTATTCCACCACTCTCTCTGGTAATAAGAAAAGTTTCTGTTCTTTTCTGTGTTACAGCAGGGAGATAAAACTAGGGATCACTCACACTCACATGCACTTTTGCGCTTACACAGAAACACACACATACACACACACACACACACACACACACACATATATATATAGTCACATGATCATGGAAATGCACACAACAACGCACAAATACACATAAATTCAGAGAGATACAAAAATCCAGGGAGATAAATTTGCTCTCACACTCATACACACACAAGCCACAGCTTTCTGACTTCTTTGTACAAACTCGTACAGACACAGAAAACCAAAAGACGGGAGGAGAAAAAGAAACAAGTTTAGTCTGTAAACGGCTTAAAATCTGATTCGAATTAGAGGGCGATTTCCACAAAGGTCAATGTATTCAGCTGGTATCCTAAGAGGGAGGAAATTTAATACCCCTTTTTGGTTGAATTAATTAATTATAATATTAGGCTAGCTCTAGGGGCCCTTTTCTTCAGTGATTAAGTGAGCACATATCTTTAAAAGACTGTGTTGGTCTCTAGGGCCCTGGGCTTCTGAACCTTGGGGTGAAACAGAGAGAGATGTATTATACATGAGAGAACGGAGAAACACAGACCAGTCTGCTCACCTCCATAGCAAGACACGCCATGTTCCTTATTTAGACCTTTAATAGCGCTTGTCTTTCTTTGCAGAGGCACCTCTCTATTGCCCCTCTGCCCTCCTAAGGTCCCTTCAGTGTTCTGCTCAGCATGGCTTAAGTCTTCAGCCTCTTACATTGTCTGCATTTCTGCATTTGTGTGTGCAAAATTTTGTAAAGTAATCAGATTCATTAACTCAGACAAAGCAGCAGACTGGGAAATCATATTTCTTGGAAACATGAAAATATCAGCTGAAAAATCTAAGCACTTATTATGCAGAATGATCCCCTTTCAGAGTGTTACATTATTGATGGAGTAACCTGTAAGCAGCATTTTAATGTTTCAGGTCATCCAGGTGGTGCTAAGCTTAAATCTATAGTGCTGGGTGTATTTTTAAAAAAAAATCTTATGTCTCTCTATGTCTATATGTATTCATTTTGGGGTGCAGTTGTTGCCCTTTTGTTTTACTGTTCATCTGTATTAGTCTTAATAGTTTTTACAGTCACTTGTCACTTTGAATTGAACTTAGCTGCATATACTGTAAACTGCTACAGATAAACTTTGATTTTATTGAATGCGTCTTATATTAAGTTGAAACAATACAATAAGATAATATATTAACTACAACCGTAAGATAAACAGTGAAGTAAAAAGTATACATTTTGTCTCTCATATAAAAGAAGTACAAGCCTAATGTTGCATGCAAATACTCTTCACAATTTGGGTAAATGTACTTACAGTAGTTGCTCTCCACTTGTGTATGTATGCATTTATGTATATGTGTGTGCATGTGCAGCGTGTCCCCCTGAACATGTGCTAACCCCTGTGCCGACCCAATGAGGAGCGTTTCATCTGTCAATCATGTCAGGCATGCACGTGTGAGTGACAGGTCTCTGACATCAAGTCTAAATCATGGTTACTTAATAACTCTCCTCTTCTCCGACAGAGGTTGACTAAGAAGACAAAAAGCAAGGGCAGTGACGACAAGAAGGTGATGACAGGGTGGCCAATAAAATGATAGGATGCTGCTAACATGGTGTGTGTGTGTGTGTGTGTGTGTGTGTGTGTGTGTGTGTGTGTGTGTGTGTGTGTGGTAGTGTGTATGTGTGTGTGGTATAAACAGACCAAACAGAATAAAGTGACTCTATTTATCTGCATACTACATCCACCTCTGTTCAAAGATGTTGTGGGGTAAAGCCAACGCATGCTTGTGACTATCACCCCCTCTTTTCAGTTCACACGTGTGTACACACACACACACACACACACACACACACACACACACACGCACACACACATAACCGTAGGCGTCCTGCCCCCACTGCCTGACCGCACTAAACATTCAGGTACAATTAATTATTCCTTCCTGATCTAACGAACGCAGTGCACTGATTGGACACCCTGAGGGTACAAGGGCACTATTTTAAAAACACTTTCTGGTCATGAATTTTAATCACTTCAAATATATTGATAAATTATTAATTAAGTGACTTTAAGTGATGCCAGGTGGGCATAATTTCAGAAAGAGTAGTGAAATGCTTTTGGGGGTCATGTACTGTGATGTGAAAGCAGAGCGGAGGAGCTTGTTATTTTTCTCTTAAAGCAGCTGTTTTATTCAAAAGGTTTTTCTCACAAGTGTTCAACAGTCTACAGGGCTTATTTGGTCAGGCAAAAATGATCCGCCATTTTGCAAAAATTAAGGCCATTTTTCATTCTTTGTTTTATTCCAGCTGTAGGGCCCCAATAATAGTAATAGTCTTCACTGTATCAGACTTTTTTTTTTAAACTGGATTGAAAATCTGCTATTTGATTAGTGTGGCCTCAGTCCTTAAAGGGTCAAACTACATCATTTTTGCAGTTAGAAAAGAGCATGTCAGCATTTTCAGCTCATGTATCTGAAGTTGTAGAAGAACAAACACAGCTATAAAAAAGGAAACACTCTTGAGCATGCTTTTTTTGGGGGGTGACATTCATATTATATTGCTAATATTAGGTTAATGTTCAAAAACTGAGACTAAATATGTACATGACTCCTGCTGGCACCCGGCAGGTTCGGAGTAAAAATACAGTGTGTTTAAGTGTGGGTTCCAGTGTGTCTGGGCCGGTGCCTGTTCGCATGTGTCTGCCTGTTCTATAGGTTAACCTGCTGAACAAGACCCGAGTGGGAACAGCACAAATTACAAATTACCTCCCTTATTAGGCCTGACCCCAAATTTCCTTTCATGAATATTCATTATGCCGGCCGCTCGGCACGCCAAGAAATGAATTTGCCCTCTTCTCGGAGTGGACTGTGAATAAGGAATGATTAATGGAATTCTGCATGGTATGAATCCATCATTCCTAGGATGGAGGCTGGCCTCGTAATAAGGATCCAATTAGAGCCACAGTGGGTGGGACACAGCAGGAGCCACTGCAAGGCAGACCCTGTAACACCTACACACAGACACACACACATACAAGTTTGCATAGCTATTCTTGTTAGGACATTGCACTGACTTCCATTCATTCATTATGGACAGCCTAACCCAAACCATAAAACCTTTACTTTTTGTATTATTTTATGCTCTATCTCAAAATTTTATTACAGGGAATTGAAAGTAAAAATCTACAAATTTACTCCAAACTGCTTCTTTCTGGCCCTGCAGCAGAGTTTTGAGTGGGACCAAGTGGCCATACCTAAAGACAATTTCATTTGTATAGCCTAATATCGGAAATGAAAATTTGCCTGAAGGGGCTTTAAAGTCTGTACAGAAATACAACTTCTGTCCTTAGACTCTTGATTAGATAAGGAAAAGGTCCCTAAAAACTCCTTAATGGGAGCAACAGAGGAGAGGGCCCTCTCCCAGGACGGACAGATGTGCAATAGATGTTGTATGTACAAAGTCAATCACAGTACAGTAATGAATAAATTATGATGGAATGTGATAATAAATATATGAAGAATGTGATGAGGAGGATATCAAGCAGCTTCCAGGTGCCACCAGAACAGAATATATCCTGAGCTATATGACCTCCATCAACATGCCAGGTAGACAGACTATACATGCACACCGGGAAGACTAACATGTATGTCACATACACAGGAGAAGGGACAAGAAAAGACATAATTCACAAAGAGAGAAAATGATAAAGACATCATTCAGAGAGAGACATGAGGTGAGGTTGAACTCCTGCAGGATCGGGAATCAGATCCAAAACCTTATGAAATGGCACCGATAGGCAGGGAAGCAAGTTCCTGGATGGGTTCTGGTCTAGCAAGAGATCCTTGATAGAAAAAAGAGAGGACAGGAGAAGAAAACAGGGAAAGAGAGCGACCTAAGAAAGAAAGGCACACAATTCGGAAGTGTGCCTCCACTTTTTTCTCCCAGTACACTTCTCCCTCTCAGTGGGGTGGTTTTAGCTCTGCTGGCACCTCCACCTTTCCTGGTTAATTTCATGTTCCGGTGCGTCCTGAGACAGCTCATCCTGCTGCCAAATATTTGTGTTGGGAGACCCGCTAATCTGAAACTGGGTACATCCCCCTATCCAAAATGTGCATGTACATACACATACAAGGTTTATCAGTGTGCAACTGTGATTTGTGCGCTAGGAGGTTTGAATGTGCATATGCGTATATTTGTGAATGTGAATGAATGTGAAACTGTTGATAAGGGTGTGTATCTTCTATCCTCTTGACCAGTGTATCCACCATTTGGCCAAGTTAGAGAAGATTAACGGTGCAGCCATGTTTACTGCTGAAGTGCAACTGCTGTGTTTACAGATGTACGTGTGCAGAGATGGAAGGATGAAGTTATTTGAAAGGAAGATATTCTCAGTCCCTGTCAAAAAAATGGGCTGAGTTAGCCCTCACTTACTGCAGGTTTTTGTAAGAGTACTGTGTAAATGAAATTTATTGTTCTGCTAAGTCCATCGTAATTGAAAATAAGCCATGTTTCACCTGTGGCCACTTCCTGGAACATCTTTATTGTCCGTTCATCTATTTCCCTGTGTCCTCTCTCTTTTCCCCGGCTTTAATGAGGTGCTCTGTTCCTCTCCCTCATAAACTAAAACCTTTTAGATGAATTACATCTCCTTAAGATTCATCTCCAGCACTGTGGCTTCTTTTCCCCCTTTATGATTGTATTTAATCCACATCACATCTTTATTCAGAACAAATACCCCCATATGACACCTCACCGAGTACAGGCGGGGGAAGAGGAATGCTCGGCGAAGGTGGAGAGACATGGAGATGTGCCAGCACGGCTCAGCCTGCTCTCTGATGATATCCTCGATAAGACTTTTAGCTAATTACTGACTGCTGCCTCTGAATGCAGCTTCAGTGAAGAGAAAGGCAATGAACCTGCCTGCTAGCTCAATAGAGAGGCAGCAAGAAAAAAGAAAGGGGACGCGGCTGTTGAAAGAGAGACAGATTAACATTTGTTCTTTTACATGCCTCCCTCTCCCACACACACAATAACTTTGCTTATACTAATTAACAATTAGCAAAGACTGGTTGGCTAATTGTGTTATTGCTCCTAATCAAGAGGCTAATTACCAGAATGTCAATTTAGATTTAATTACTAAGTGCTTTGTTAATTCCCACTGAGCATAAGTTACCCTTTTTCTCTCTCTCTCCCTCTTTCTCTTACCCCTCCCCACCTCTCTCTCCTTCTCCCTTCCCCCCCTCCCTCCATGTTGAACCTTTGGTGTGCTCCGAGGTCCTGTGTTGGGATTGGGGGGACTGGGTAAATACAGAGATAAATGAGGCAAGGTGTTTTAACAAGGGGGGCCAAGAGGCAGAGGCATTAATGAACAGGTTTTACCGCCGGGCCTCCAATTAGCCAACTCTCTCCCGCCAACATCACAGAGAGGAGAGATCTACTAAGATCCACTCAGCCCAGCCCAGCCCAGCACAGCCCAGCCCCCCTCCCACCACCACCACCACCACCTCCTCCTCCTCCCCAACAACCGCTCACAGCTGTCCCCAGCTCTGTTCAGCCTCCACAGACATCCACTGCACTGGACCCTCCACCACCAACAATACTGACTGTGAATAATTTAATAATGTATTCAATACCAATTTCATATAAAGCTCATAGTCTTTTGATTTTTAATTATGTTTTAGCTTTGTGATTAACAGTTTTTTTAAACTATTTGTGTGAACCTACTGTTCTGCTGCATATAAACTGCCCATATAAGGATAAATAAAGTTGTATTTAATTGAATTGAATCAACAAGCAAGAAGGACAATATAATATAGTCTTGTCACCATCATCACAATCATAATCATCATAAGAACGGGAAAAAGAAAGTGTTGTGGAATGTAGTAATACCAAGAAGACAACCCTTAATTATTGTATTTTAAATAAAGTCAGCGTGCAAATGACAGATTTTTATTTTATGAGTGCAATTTAATTAAACAATATTGTCCCTTCTTCTTGTTTTATCCTCTTTCCTTAATCATATCATATCATCACATCATCTTTAACTTAAAAGCTCTTTGAAATGTAGGAAAAAAAACAGACAAATTGACAACTGAAAAGCTCTTCTTCCCTTCTAAGCCTGAAGGAGAACCTGTGGTGACTGCAAAACTTGTGAAAAACGCTTGAGGCCCTTTATAGAGCCAGCGTATGATTAGTCTGGTGTGGGCCACTGTAGAAACATGTCTCTGTCTCCGTCGCTTCCTATGTGGATATAAAGGACTTATTCTAAAGTAATAAAAACACAATGATTCCTATGTTCAAGTTATCATACAGTAATTAAAACATACTTGAATATTACATTCCATTTTTGCCAAGTCATTTTTTAAGTTGAGGAATATGAATCTTCATAATAAAAAAACCCCAATAAAATAATAATAATAATAATAATAATAAAAAGAAAAAGAATAATAATGATAATAATATATTGTGGTAGTTTGGTGTAGTTTTAAGGTTTTTTTCTTGGTAATGTTTCAATTCGTATACCAATTACTTTTTTTCTCTCTTCTTTCCTAATTTTTGTGTCTGATCTATGAGGCTCTTCCTCACAGCTCAGGTCCTCTAACATGGATTTAATGGTCATTGCATGTCTGTCTGCCTTAGACAAAGCAAGCAAATCACAATACATCACACACACGTACATACTTAATCACTTCCCAATAGGCACTACATTTGTTCTGTCAAAGGAAGCCATTTATCTCTCTCTCTCTATCTTCTTTTTTTTTGTTTAGTTTCATTCATTTAGCACCCTCACACACACAGTGTTTAGTGACTGCTGTACGAACATCACATCATTGTTGCCTGAAATAAAATATTTGTTGTGGATGTTGCTTATCTGATGCTTGTCTCTTTATGCAGGCATCTTGTTCAGCCACTGTTTGGTGCTGTTGTCTTACTATTACTCATCCCCTAGACCGCTTGGAAGATTGGGGTGAACACATACATGCATGTATGTACGTACGCACACACACACACACACACACACACACACACACACGGACATCTCTGTCTCAAAAAGAGCAAGCGCTTTCACTCTCCTCTCTAACTGCCTGGCTCCTCATACTCCTGCCAAAATACCATAAGACAGGGTATAATATATATAATTATCCCCACTTACATTAGCCATTATGCCAGTGGAGCATTGCCTGCAGAATGACACACGACCTGTCAAGACTTCATTCACGCCATTAATAAGCGTCATTAGTGTCTGCTTTGAATACCCCTCTTGCACACTGCAGTCATTTCAACATGTCATAGATTTTAATTTGAGGGTAAAAATAGCTGTGAGGATATTATGCACTCTACCAGCCAGTCTTTGTGGTCTTCTGATGGGGAGGAAGTTCACAGTGTGACCTTGGATTTTCTCTTTATTGGAATTATAACCATTACTGTTCTTTAGTGCTGTGGGCCAGCCACTAGCACAGAGGCCGCTATGCTTAGTGTGCTCCGTCCTTTGTGGTGTCCATCAACAGCATTCAAAATCAGAATTTTAAACCATTAGTTTGTCACATATGACGTTGAAGCAATTGACCAGCATCTTATGAAGACTTATACAAAATGGGTTAACTGCCCTAAATTATTTTAAAAACAGAATGCACTTAAGGAACTAATGCCATGATGGCCTACTGAGAAATGTCAGCTGTTTATCAACGGTTTCCACCACCATGTAATGACTGCCTTATAAAAAACAGGTTTTGATCTAATAGTCAGTTTCTTCATTAGAAAAAAAACAGGTTAAAAGTAGTACAGAAGATTTACAGAACAAAATATCAACAAAAGGTCATTTTTGCTGGATAAATGTAAAGTGAGGAAACATTTTGGGAAATGATTATCTGCGTTGTTGCCTTTAAATTCATTAAATGAGAGGATCTATACCACAGTCATTTAAGTACAGTGTACAGATACAGCCAGCAGCCAGTTAGCTTAGCATAGCACAAAGACTGGAAACAGGGGAAAACAGCTAGCCTTTCTGTGTTCAAAGGCAACAAAACCTTCCAACAATCACCCTTTTAAGCTCACAAATTAACACAATATATCTTTAAAACTGAAATATAAAAATGACACATTGTCCAACACATAACTACATGTTAAACCACAGCTTGTCTGGTTTTTATTTGCATTAGTTAGTGGCTCCAGCTATGCTATCAGTTTTAGATAGTTGTACTATCTTATTTACCATTACAAGAGTGATACTGACCCTCTCATCCAACTCTCAGCAAGAGAGTGTTTTTCTCACAATGTTGAACTAGTCCTTTAAATGTTTTGCATTTGAGTAGTCAAATTAGTCTTTGTGCATCTTCCATGATTAAATCTATGTTTGCTTTTATCCTACTTTAAGTATTAGTATCTTTTCTAACAAATCCACTTTTCTCAATAATTGTGTATTAAAATATGGGATCTCAACTGGACACGTAAGGACCTTAAATACATTATACATTTGTGTACATATTAAAGTCTTATCAGTTTAAATAGGTGTAGTTTTGGTTTAGCCTTTGCTCTACTGTCCTTTACTCATAGTTATTTCACTAAAAGTGAAACTCATGCACGCTTTCATACATGTCGCTACTAATGACAAGTGCTTTGGTTTCAATAGGTGTTGGTTGATAATTTCCATCATTAAGATCACCTTAATTAATGTAGACAGTATGGTCATTCACCGGATCAAAATCGCATCTGAAGTCTGCCTTCAGATTTATCTCACCTTTGTAGCCACAGCATTTTTATATACTTTTAAAAAGTCTATATTGTCTTGGGGAGTCAGTAGGATAACAAATAGGTCTTCCTCCTTATTCTGTTTCTGTTGCTCTCTTTTCAGTGCTGATTAAGTGTGCAAAAGTGTGTTTGTGTGTATGTGTGTGTGCACCCATACGTGCCAGTATCTTAAGAGTGCTTCTTCATCTACAAATGTGTCCCCGTGTGTGTATGTGCAGCACTTCAACTCAGGAATAAGAGGCACATGGGAATCTCCCACAGGTACACTACGTGATGAGAGCGTGTGTGCTTGTGTGTGCGTGAGATAGAGAACGAGCGACCGTCCCACAGGTACGACTGTGTGTGTGTGTCTCTGTGCGACTGTCCCACAGGTGCAGAGAGTGTTTGAGCCTCCTGACAGGCTGTGTCTTTGATCGTTTGGTGAGTCGGTCCTTGTTTGCCTCGCCTGTGTGCAACTGCTGTAGGGGCTAATTAACCAATGAAAAGACTTAATCACTAGAGCCTGCTGTCAACTGTACACCTTGGCTTGCTTTCAGGAATCTTTAAAAGGGGGGGTGGGGGGGTTAGTGGTGCAGGAGGAGTAACAGAGGGGGGATTTTTGGATAGGAGGGTGCCGCATCCTGAAAGGAACTTAAAGCAGGTGTTTGTTTCATTTCTTATAATTATCTGTGCGTTCAAATTAAATGATTTAAATGATAGATCATTTCTGCAATTAAGACCACAGTATCTTTAATCTTCTTCCAAAGTAAGAATGGGAGGAAGGGGGAATGCTGTAAAGGCTGGATGAGAACAACAATCAAAAAGACATAGCCATTAATCCTGATCGGTGACCCATCACAACTCCACCTCTGAAAGGGAAAGGAAGGGGAAGAGAAAAAGGAGATGAGGAGAGAGGAGAGGAGAGGAGAGGAGAGGAGAGGACAGGAGAGGAGAGGAGAGGACGGCTGACACACCATGAACCTCTCCTCCATGTAAAGGGCCAATTAAAGCTCCTGTTGTCCTAGCCGGCTCAAACACGGTGGCCCCCTCTCCCTTCACCCTCCCCTTCACTCACCTCCCATCAGTAAACTGCCCGTCTGCCCTTCGTGCTGTCACCACTGCTTACCTCTGGCCCCCAGTAAACAAACATTACATAACATACACAAATTGATGTGTTTGTGTGTGTGTGGTTGCGTGTAGGACTGACGGTGACCTGCAAATGGCAGGAAAGTTTACTTTTTATTCACCAAGACCCTGTAATTAGTAAAATAGTGTCAAGTACAAAGCTGAGTATTTTCACCCTGGATTTAACCCTGCTGTTCAGCTCCAAGAGGATGTGTACGTGTGTGTTTTTTAATTGGTTTATGGTGTCTGTGAAGCTGCAGCATGATTGTGTCACTGTCTCTTCATGCAGATCTCTCTGCCCTTAATACAGTGTAGACTTCCTCATCTTATCATACTGAGTGTGTGTTTTATTTTTAGAGAAACAGCATGGAGCATATATTATTTTAGCATACATACAGTATAGTAGCATGCATCAAATTGATACTAAAGTGCATTTTCTTGTTTAATATATTGTTATGTCTCATTTGTTATGGTGTTGAACTAATTCATTTGGCTACTTTAAATTAGTTTAATTAAATTACCATCTAAATGCTCAATTTGAATCACTTAAAATCCAAATCTATTGCCACTAACATGTAATGATGATATGGGCTGTAGAAGTATAAAGTGTAAATATCAATAAAGTCAAAGTGGGTGAATTCCAGAAAAGGCCAGATTTCAGAAAAATAACCCTAACCCTAACCCTGAAATTGCTGTAACACAACCTATTTTAGTTGCTGTTTGGTCCAAAATCTAACTGACACTGTAGCATAACATATCTGCACACACTGAACACAGCCAGGCCATAAGCACAGAAACATAAGGACAAAAGCAAACAAACAGAAGACAGGCTCTGAAGGTAATCTGCATGCTGATGAGACAAACCTCACATCCTGACAGGAAGCACCAATTATAACCTACCTAACCTACAGTACAGGAGCAACACATTAGCCAGCATTATACATATGCCACCAAATCCATCGTCTGTCCATTTTGGGAGAGGTTAGCTAGAAAGCTCTACAATATATGCACAGTATCAGCATGCCGCAACTAAAAGGAAAAGTTGTCGATATCTTTTTAATTAAAATGTAACTGTACTATATGCTACAATAAAATATATCTGAACTTGTCATATTCATCTTATTTTTCTTACAGCAGAGCATTTCTTTAGGTTTTAAAATCTGTAACACTTCACATAACATACCCATAGATAAAAGGGGTAAAAAGAAAACAGATATGCCAGTAAGCCAGCACAATACCAAGGCCTTGAAACTAGGACTGCTAGTGGAATGCAGGTTATTAATTCCACCTGTACTTGACTGGTCAAAATGTCCACTATGAGGTCCATTGTGCTTGTGTACCTGCAACCAAATTATTGCACTATTGATTCTTGAATGCCAAAACTTATCACATTCAACTTTCTCATACCAGAACTACAACTAGTGCACATTGAACCTTGGAAGTAAAGAAAGAAGAAATGGCATGATCGGGTTTGAGAGGACGAAGTGAGGGAACCCATTTAAGGAAGGCAGACAGATAAGAACAGATGGTATAGAAGAGAGGACTAAGTGGAGAACTAATAGATAGTGTGGGAAAGTGATGAGGAATGGGTTGCAGGCTAAATACCCCTCTCCCCACCTCCGCCCCACTTCCCTCTCTCATTCTCTCCTTCAGCTCTCCTCTGAATATGTGTGACTGACAGGGATGTTAAGTGCCGTTTGACACCAAGAAGGAGGTGACTATGTGAAGGTAGCTATCTGACTGAGAGGTTTTTCACCGTGTGTGTGTGTGTGTGTGCGTGCATGTGTCAGGATGGGGTTGTGTAATGAATTAGAGACGTGGGTCCGATTAAAATGACTGGTAATTTCTCCGGGGAGATGAGAGCCTGGAGCAGCATGAATCAAACGACTGCCAGGATGACTCACCAACACCATCTCCTCCTCTAGCCTCGGACGGAGACGAGGGATGGACGGAGAGAGAGAGAGAGAGAGAGGCCTGGAGAGAAGAATAGTGGGCAGTGGGCTGGAAGGCGACAGATGATGAGGACACGGAAAGAGATTGTGCAGGGATACAGGACAAGAAATGGATGACAGAGAGATGCAGGATATGTGCTGCCCAAAAAAGAAAAGGAGATTGAAAGAGAGCTATTAGCGCTTATGAAGAAATATAGAGAGATAGAAGTGACAAGATGATGGGGATGTGGGGGGTGAGGAGAGTGGAAGGAAAGGTCTCAAGCATCACTAGTTTCAATCTGTTCTCACCATTCCCACCCCTATCTCTGGCCTCATTGCAGGTGACAGCAGCATGGCTAAATTACCTCCCGCTGGCACTCAAATTAAACAGGGCATATAGCAAGAGTGAGAGACAGATAAAGAAAGAAATGGACAGCTAGAGAGAGAGAGAGAGAGAGAGAGAGAGAGAGTGAGAGAGAGAGAGAGGGAGAGAGAGAGAGAGAGAGGGAGGATGCTTATGAAAAGAGTGTCCACGGTCGCATTAATGCAATTTCTCTCTCGATCCCTCCGTTCCCTCAGCCCAGCCCTGGATAATGAGCTAGTGAACACTCTCCCTTCCCCCCCACTGGGCCTACCTGCTATGCACAAAAGGCTCTGAACGCTATTTTTGGAGCCCCTCTTCTCATTTATTTCCTTGATTTGGTGATGATAATAATCATTGTGGCTTGAGGTGCCATATTCAAATTAACTGCCATTCCTCCGGTGCTATCGGCCCAGCATCACCCTGCCTTGCAAAAGTGTCCCTGCACCTCCTCTGCTTGCTCCTTTCCGTTACTCCCCTCCCTCACCTTTCCTGGAAGCAATACAAAGCCCATTGAAGCAGCACCGCCTGATATGTTTCCTTGTTGAGCTTATTCAAATCAGGTGTTTGAAAACTAACCTTGTTTGCATTGTAATGCCGCGTGGCAGAGCATCTACAATTGACAATTTACTGATACAGGCCTGTAAGAGGGCTGGGTGCGGCGGTGCTGTGAATATGAAATGAATTAGATTCCTGCCTGTAGTTATTCAGATCAGAGTGTAACATGATAGCTTACATGAGTGCGTTTGAATGGAGGTCTAACTAAATAAATTTGATTTGGAAAGGGTGTGTTTGGCAGATTGTGCCACTCACTAGGGGCTGCCACGGATAAAGCACACAGTTTATTGTACATAATAGGATGCAAGAATCTTTACATATACATGAATTCTATTAGGCATCACTGGCACTGGAGGGAGGCACAAAAGGCAGCAGCGTTCACTGAGAGGAAGTGAGGGAGCTGCTCACATCTATCAGTCTGATAAAGAGATTTGTATGCACGAGCCTGCGAGTGTGTGTGTGTGTGTGTTCTGTAAAAAAAAAAGGCCATCATGCTGTCACTCTCACTTTACACTTTTTTGGGAACAAAGAAAATAAAGTGTTTCTGTGAAACAAAACACCTGGGGGATACCTGTCACTGCAGAGACTCTTCTCAGTACAATAACAGATGTGTGTGTGTGTACATGCATGCTGTCAAGTGTGTGTGTGTGTGTGTAGGTTTAACCCAGGGCTTAGTTGATATAAAACTTTTTTGTCACAATATTTGTGCAGGCTGCTACAGCACCAGTGGAATCTTAAGATTTAAAAAAAAAAAAGTTTTCAGAGGAAACAGAACAGGAGTGATTTCTCCAATCTGTGACAGTTCCATATGTGGGCATCTGTGTGTTACGTCTACTTCAGTTTAGCAGCTGCTGTGGGTAATCTGGGCTGGTCGGGGCTAATGGCTGACTTGTTTTCTGGTCCAGCTGAGCTCTTAATTACATGATTGAGCTTGTTATGGCCTAATTAAAATGGTAAAACACAGGGCAAAGAGGGAGAGAGGGAGTGAATGAGTGAAAGAGCAGGGAGGGAAGAAAGTGAGCGAGAGAGTTCAACCAGCAGCACTCAATCTCTCTCTCTCTCCCTCCCGTTCATTAAACTGTTAACCCAGAAGGTCTCTATCTCTCCTCGCGTCTGCCCCCGGCTATTTGGAATGGGCCACGAGCTGCGGCCATAATCACCAGGCCTACATTTCAATAACACATTTTATCATTTAACCTCTAGTTATACTCATCAAGGTGGCAGCGCATGTTCCATTTGGGGAATTGGAGGGGGGTGAGGGGGGGCGGATTTGTGTCGATAAGAAAGCTAAACACAAAAACAAAATTATACCAGCGTGTTATTACAAGAGCCTGAGGACGGAGGGGGAAAAAAAAAAAGTTGACTAAGTTTGTGTCAGAAACTAAGACACAAGAGGGAAGGGAGGAGGGGACAGCAGCGAGAGAAGGCGGTGAACAATGTTTTTGTTGTTCAGTTTTTAACAGTATACTTTTGGGTCAATTAACAATAAAGATCAATTGATATCTCCTTATCCTTTCTTCTGTGATTTTTTAGCCTGGAGTAATGAGATAAATATTTATGAAGGCTGAAAGTCCCCTGCCTCTCCTCCTTGTGTCAAATGCTCAGTATGATCAAAGGCTCAGCCCAAAAACACACGACACAGTGAAAGCATCAAGGCTCTGTTGGCATTGTTTTTCCACTGTCCCACAGCTCAAACACAGAAAACTGAACCAACCCCTCTTCTTCTCTCCTTCCCATACCCTCCATAAGAAAAAAAAAGAAAAAAAAATTCATAGATAGGTTTGGGACCAGTGCACTGTCGCTTTAAGATAAAATATTCTATCTTCTACATCATAATTATCTCCTTAAGGTAGAAATATTAGCATATCCACCAATCTTATTATCTGAGAAATTGACTCATTAAGTCGGCTGGCTCCCCTTGCGCCCACCTTGTTCTCCATTGTCCATACTTCATCAGTGAGGAAGGCTGCTGAGGGGCATTCTGACTGACAGGAGGCACACTGCACTCGGAGCAGGCCTCTGTGGGGACTGGGTCTGGGCCAGCACAGGCTGACGGGACGGCGCTCTCATGTTCTGCTAGGGGAAGAAGGAGAGGAAGAAGGCATCCTCGCTGCTGCTTGAGTCAGATCTCAGAAGAAGCTCTCCCCTGAGACCAGGAGAGACTGAGATGGGCTGTGACCTCATGCGGCTGCTTTGAGGCATCAATGATGCTTTGTGATTACAGAATTTCAAAACATTTGAGCAGTAATTTGGTTAAAATGACTCAATATTGCTTGCAGCGAGATAAAAGTTGCTGCACATGCTTTGACCTTCCTGAGTTGTGCGTCAGGCAGCTGGCTGTGAGGGAGACTGCCTGTGTGACCCTGCCTGGGGATGAGGGCTAAACCCCGGACAGAGACAGTGTTCAAAGCCCAATTTACGGTCTTAAAGAGCAAAGCATACATTTGCTTAGTAATCAGAAAGACAGGCTTTCCAAATTACATTTCCTGTGCTATTAGATATTAATGAGATGCTGGAGAATAGCCTTGGCCTCTAATCTGCAGGATTTAATCCCTAGAATGAAACCTGACACCCGTGGAGGCTAATGAAATCATCCTTTTAATCCAGGGAAATGTCCCCCATAAGCCTACAGCTTTAGAGAACCACAGGACGCACGGCGCTCTGCACAGCGGACAACACAGCCCAGGATAAGTTCAGGCAGAGACAGAAGACTGGAAGGAGAGAAACAGAGCTATCTATATGAAACATGTGTGGATACTTAAAAAACAAAACAAAAAACAGAGACAAACATAAAGGAGAAGAATGGAGTGCAAAGAGCTGGAGGTTGCAAAAATTATAGTGCAGCTATGGTGTGTGATTAAAGATGAACCAATCTTTTTGACATTTCTCCAGAACAGAGAGATGGTTCCACACAATACAGGAGCTGTGTCTCCCTCCCTCTCTCTTATTTCTTTCTGTCTGTTGGACTCTCTCTCTCTCTTTCTCTGTCTCTCTCCCCCCCTCTCTCTCTCTCTGGCTGTGTGGGATTGAGTTGTTAATTAGAATCGTGGCCAGGCCAAATGAATTCAGACCTTCTTCCTTCTGTAATGGTGCTGCGGACCCCAAGCTGTGGGCTTTAATTCTCCTCTCATCAGTCTGATGGAAAAATCACCTCACTGCCATTCAGCTGTGCCACTCATTAACCAAGCCAAGAAGAGGTGATCGGCACAATGGACAATTTTATTATGTTTTTTTCTTGTCTTTTTTATTTTGATGGCATGCATATAAATCATTTTGTAATTAAATTGTATGCATACTGTACATGTGCCATATAATGAAAAAAGCCAAGATATCGCATATGTAGAAATCATACTGGCACCCCCCTCCTTTTTTTTGCACATAAATGTATTTATGAGAATTAAATTGTACTGAAGAACAACAAAAGATCCAAAGGCACCTATCTGAAAACATGTATGCATGTATATCTACTGTATGTGTGTGTGTGTGTGTGTGTGTCTAAGTGCCTAAATACTCAAGAGGGCACAGTTTGCTCGGCTTGTGTGTATTAACAGGCCATGTGTGAGGCATGAGGGTCGAGTTGCGATATGCTTAACAGCCAATTTACAAAGGTCAGGTGAGTGGGATCAAATGGGTGGGAAGATCACACCTCACAGTCCTAAATGAGAAACAATCATCCCTCCAAAGGTCACCCAGACACAACCAAGGATTAGAATAATAGAGCAGGCCTTCTGCTCTTCCTTCTCCCTCAAGTTCTGCATCCTCCTCCTCCTCTCCACAGGGGGCACAGAGGAAACAGAATGATGTACCTTCTCTTTATTTATTTCTGGTTTTATTCTGTTTCGTCATCCTCATTTTAAGTAATTATTATTAAAGTTAAGAGTCATAGTGAGTGTCTGTTTGCAACAAAAAGGACAGACTATGAAAGCTAGTGACCACTTCATTTCATATGATAAAAACTCTCCCGAGTATGTATTTATTTTAAGAAAGGAAATTGTAACATTTGTTTTAATTTTCCACGTGATCATTATTATTTTTCTATTATTATTTTATTTTTATTTTAACCTACCATATCATATAAATTAGTAAGTACTCTGGCTATGCAGATCTGTTTGTTTTATCTCCATTGCTATCATGTTATATAATGTCATTCTTAAATACATCCACATGAACTTTTGTGTGTTTTGTAATAAAAGTAATAAAATAAAAAAAATAAAAATAGTAAAATCTTTGAAATAAAGTATTTTCTTCATTGTGAAATATTAAAGACTGTCAGTACCGTAGGTGTAGTTGGATGAGGAGGGGAAGCAGCAGCAGTGCCTAGCCTGCAGATGTGCACAGGCACAGCAAAGCAACAACAGGGGGCAGTGTTGGGTCATACTAAACACCCAGCTCGCTGTCCACCTCTCTCTCTTTTTCTGTCTCTCTCTCTCCCTTTCTCTCTCTCTCTGGCCACAGTCCAGTCTCGCCACCTCTCAGGATTAATTACACTTTTTCAATTAATGTTCTAATGAGAGCTGGTGGTGCAGAAGTCTGATAAGGCAGTTAGGGACTGAATGACACACACACACACACACACACACACACACACACACACACACACAGTAGAGACAGACAGAGAGAGATGTACTAACTACAATGATTGATGGGACATAACAGAAGCAGATGGAGTTGATACAGTGTAGATGGCACAGATCAGCTTTGGGGAAAAAATGGACTCAGATGGACACAAACACACACATAGTTGGATTTGGGTGTGTGTTTGTGTCCATCTGAGTCCATTTGTGTTGTGGGTGGGGATAATTTAAAAACACACATGCAGTATGTTTTGATGAGGACACTTGCTTTGGTGACACCAACCCACACATCTGCAAACTGGGTTTCCATGGTAATGAGCTCAACTGGTGCAGAAGGGGACCTCACACACACACACACACACACACACACACACACACACACACACACTCACACAAGAACTTTGCCGGCACGCACCAGGGGACCTGTCGAGTATAAATTAGAGCCGTTGATGTGTCACAAGATGCCCCTGAAGGTCATTAATTGGTCAGTGATTGGAGGTTGGCATGTCATTTATATGAAGATAATTTGCATAAGGCAGCAGAGTACTTTCCCCTCAAAAGCATTTTACAGATTCTATATGGTCAAGCCTACACTAACTAGGGCTTCTTCCCCTTTTTCTTCACCGTCTCTCAGTGAGACAGTCTGCTTCTGAGTGGCTGCAGCTTTACGTTTCAGAGCAGCAAGACAAGAGCATCCTTTAAGAATGTGCATTCTTTCTCATCCACTTTTAAAAATGCAACAAATTTGATCATTTATTCATTTAAGGCTTCAAGGCCACATAGTAGACAGCGATCCAATATAATAAGTTAGAGACAAAAATATTTTTATCCAAATGAAAACATCTGTACTTTTAAGAGGCATTGCAATCCTTTAAAATCGGACAAATTTGAATATGCAAAGCTGTTCTGTCAAATACGACACATTCATATTACCATTTTAAAATAAGACACAGAGAGAATAAGTACATTTTGAATGGACGGAAATGAAAATCAATGGAGATCAGATGAATCTTAAAGGGGGCCATTGTTCAAGAACCAGAACCAGATTGAAGGTCAAGGAATAAAATGGAAAATCCCCGACTTTTTCATGACGTCCTTTTGAAAGTGCGGAGGCTGACTATTCTTAGAGGACAAAGGAGAAGATACTGTATGGTGTGTGTGTGTGTGTGTGTATGTGTGTGAGAGAGACAACGTGAGTGAGCGAGGAGAATGTGGAAATATAGTTTTTAATTTAAAAAAACGCTGAATGTGATTCTTACTCTCACTAATCAGAGCAAACCATTACATTACATTTTACACTTTTAAAGATAATAAGAATTAATAGTGTCTTGTCTGTATACGCATTAGTCCGTATATGCATTAGTTAGGAGTTTGTTAAATTAGAATACCATTTTCTCTCATGTACTTACACAGTCTTCACCAAAGGAGAGTATGAAAGTACGAGTGTGAGAGATTGCTTTTCTCTCTGCTGCTCTCTTTCACTCACACACATACACACACACACACACACACACACACACACACACACACACACACTCTTTCTTTATCCCTCTGTTTCATTCTCTTTTACACTCGCTCTCTTCGTCTCATTGCCCCATAACCACAGAGAGATGAGTTCAAGCCACCATTAAAGCGTTAAAAATTTAAATATATAAAAAAAAAATCTTAACGCTCTTTTTAATTAAAAAGGATCCTAATAATCCACATCATATTATACGTCGCAGATTCATCGGTCAATTTAATAACAGTGAGGCTTTTGGATCTTAATATCTCTGCTACCAGGTTTCCTTCATAACTGAGAGCTCGTGTTAATTACAGCAGAGCCTAATGGTGGGGAATATTCAGGGCCTCTCCATGTTTTGATAAATGGCTTTCCACTAAGATTTATTCCTAATTATCTCATTTGTCTTTCTCCATTACTTTTTATAGCTTAAATTTATGAAGTCATTAAGACGTTAGTGGGCCTGATAATGATTAGGAGAAGGAATTGTATGAAAGTGAATTATATGAAAATGATTATGGCTAAAGGAGTGTTTAAAATGAGGGCTGCGGAAGCCTGGACTTGTGTGTGTGTGCGTGTGTGTGAGGTACATGGCTTTGTTTGAAGGTGGTACATGCCACCCCCTCTGCGGCACCACCACTCCCTGTCCTGCCCAGCTGATGCTTCCACCTTCCACCAGTGGAAATGTGTCTCTCCTCCCTGCTGGCCCTCATCAGCTCATATCTTTGCTCCATCTATCTGTCTGGTCTGACTCTGTTAACGCAGGGCAATGTTCTCAGAGTAATGAGAGATGATCTTTCTCTGTCTCTAACACACTCACACAGAGAAAGAGAGAGACAGAGAGAGGGAGAAGTTTTTCTTCCACTGCATTTGGGTTTTGTTTAATTTCATTTACCCTCCAAGATAATGAAACATATAAATACAAAGGCGCACGTGTGCATTTGGGGTTTTGGGGCTATGATCGTTTTATAATGCCGTCATTCCCTGGTCTACTCTGTTTGATGAAGGCTTTCAGCTCCTGCACAATGGGTAAATTGCAGTCATTCCCTCTGCCATCCTAAGTGGAAAAACATACCTTTTTTGCCGTAATGTTGAGACCCCCCCCGTCGTTCTGGCCCTTCTTAGAGTCTCTCAGTACTCCACTTCCCACCTTCCTGTCCCTCTTCTTCCTCATCTTCCCACCCTGGCAGGCTGTGTGCCAGAGATCATAAGAGGCAGTGCGAGCCTGTGCTTAATGAATTAATTATTTGATTATTTAATCACCCAGATGAAGAGCGTCTTTAACACTGGCGTTAATTAGCCAACATCTGGGCCAGTCAGCGGGCCAGCCACACAGAAACACAGAGAGTAATACCAACACACACCCTGCCTCTCTCTTAGGTGTCACAATCTGCATCATTTTATCCACTACCCTGCTGCCAGTGATGTCTTCATTAATTAAGTGGGAAAACTGAGCTATAATGTCTGTGATTATAGAGACACAAAAGTTTCCACGATGCCTTTTCCCCTTTTGATGACACACTATGAATCAATATCATAATGCTTGCCTGTTCATCTCAAACATCATCCTACTCTGCTACTGCATTTCTCTCTGCATTTATTTTTCCCTCACGTTTACTTGCCTCACCCACATGCAATGCTGCCTCTCGCCATTGGGAGGAGCAATGTCTTTTCTTTTGACCTACTAAAACACACTCACACACTTGATTTCACTTCTAAACAGAGACATCCACAAGGTGATTTCTGATGATACATGCAGGTAGCGTAGTATGCACTGTTGTACTTTCACACAACACCTGTCTCACCGTCTTCTGTAATGAAATTCCAAGTGGCACTGCCACTTACTATTATATAAAAGTATTTATATTGTATTATATATGGATTTCCATCACTGGAATTCACATGTAAAGCAAATATGAAGGTCACATATGTGTCCCTGTCTCGCTTTATTTTCTTTCTTCAATCTCCTGTGTTGTCTGGGAAGAGGGAGACAGAGGAATGATCTAGTGAAAGACTGCAGACAGTGAAGGAGGGATGGAGGAGGAGAAAGATACTTGTGACTCTCTACTCTGATTAAGACCACTCCAGTCTGGGTGGTGCTACTTCACACCGGCAGCAGCTTTCAGTGGACGAGGGGGGATTGTGTGTGTGTGTGTGTGTGTGTGTGTGTGTGTGTGAGTGAGTGAGTGAGTGAGTGAGTGAGTGAGTGAGTGTGAGAGAGAGAGAGAGAGAGAGAGAGAGAGAGTAAGAGAGGGGAAGAGAGGGGAAGAGAGTGGAGAGTGATGAAGGGGGGTAGAAGGAGGGATTCCCTTTAATTGCAATCATTCTGGCAGCACTGCAGGGATCTACATGCCATGCATACAATTAGAGAGGGGAGGAGAGGAAAAAAGGGAGGAGGGGGAGGAAAGGAGAATGGGGGAGGTAAGAGGAGAGGCGAGAGCATGCTATAGGGCCTACTCCTTCCTTTCCTTGCAGCCTTGCCATGACTATCTACACTACCAACCCAACCCTAAATGTACACACAGTTGAAGTTGTACATCTGTACAGTGTTGGCAGCTATTAAGATAGTTATGAGCCCTTTGTGTGGGTGTAAAAGTCTCTGGCTTGAATGCATCCGTCTCTGTTGTGTATCAGTGCCGCGTTGGCAGCATCATCTAGATCTGTGTGTGTACGTGTTTGTATATATGCTTTCCGTGTGCTGCCGAGGTTAATTGAGACACACAGCTCATCTCTGCCCCGATGAGGGTCAGAGCACAGAGGCAGATCTGCATCACATTAATCTAACCCCAATTTATGCTGCCACACACTGTCAGTTGCAAACCCTGCCCCCCAATCACACACACACACACTCGTATGCACTCGCACATACCCATTAATTTAGCCCCAATTTGTGTTGTCTTCAGCTGCTGTGATGCATAGCACGTAACTCTTGGATCCACAATCACAAGTGCATACAGCAGCAACTCACATACTACACACTTCTGCTTACTCTTTCTCTGTCACACACACACACACACACACACACACACACACACACACACACACACACACACACACACACACACACACACACACACGTACACACACACACACACACACACACACACACACACACACACACACAGCTTCTTATGCAGAGTTGATGTCATTTACGTTTGTGATCAACTAAAATGTAAAATCAAACCAACTGCTAAAGAAAGCAGCGCTCTCTCTAAACATCTGCCTTGCTAGCACACTTTTCCTACCAATACACACACACACACACACACAAAATATCTCACATCCATTGTGATATATTATTCCTGCATAAGTTCCTCGCAGAACGCCGGCCTGACAGAAGCTAAATCCTGCAGCACCCAGAGAAGGAAGGCAAATTAACCAGCTTCACTTTAACACTGAGGGACCATTAAAGTCGAAACGCCTGATCTCCCTGGCCGGTTTTCCTCTCCATCCTCTCCCTTGTTCCTCTCTCGTTTCCTCACTCTCCAGCTGGAAAGGTTAACCGCGAGAGGCTCTCAGAGACACTCCAGCAGACACACAAGTGATCTTTCCTTTAATTGGCTTTTCCACTCCCCTTCTCCTCCTCTCTTCTCCCTAGCAGGTCAGCACTGTCCACTGCAGGGCCCGACAGAGAAACACACACACATATGCACCAACTACGACACAGAGGCACTCAGGCTGAACTGAGGACTTGATGCGTTCGGCAAGGTGTGTCTGTGTGTGTGTGTGTGTGTGTGTGTGTCTGTACACCTTTAAATATCTCCATCCGACCAGTCAATCTGTCGTTAGTAGTACAGGAGAAGCAGCGCTGTGTAATTGAGCTATCTGGCTCTCGGGCCTCCATGATGTCCTCATCCATGAAGCAGCTGACACCATGGCTCTGCTCCTAGCTGTCACAGAGACGGGGCACACAGGAAATTCATAAGGAGAACACTGACAGGCGTGGAGCAATTATCAGCCATAGTAATGTCTAGTTTTTCCTTTTTTTCCCCTATTTTAAATCAGCACTGAAACCTACAAACCCCTGCTTCTTCCTCAGAGAGATTTTTGCAAAATAAAAATGTTTTAAAGTTGGAAATGAAGGAATACTGAAATACTTTCAGACAGAACTTAAGCTCTGTCAGAATGATAAAAGAGATGCAAGCATTCTGGCACCATGAATGCTATTGTATCAGAGCAGGATTTGGGGTTATGCTGAACTCTTGCCATTGAAAACAACAGAAAAAAAGTTATCCAATACTCTAACTCCTCATCCCATCAGGAAAAAATACTTAATTGTGTTCTTCTAAACTCAATCTGGCAGCTAGCAGATCTTGATAAGAGAAAGAGAATCACAGTGTGAAATGAGCTACACGCTACGCTGACTTAACCATGCTAGCCTAGAATCAGAACGAGATGACTAGACAAGGCTGCTCGACGATTGCACCCTGGCCAAGCTATGCCGACTATTCTGCTTCATCTCGCCCTACGCACCAGCCTCGCCACAGCCATTATCCACAGGGTGAAGCATGTGAGAGGACATCATTACCAGCTGTCTGCAGAGCTGCCTGCTGCCCTTATCTCTGCTGACACCATTCTATCTAACTGCTGGGTCCAAGGAGAACCAGTGCAAGGCCAGCAACTGAGAACAGCCTCATTCCCACCTGCCACAAAAACAGACATAATGGAGTGAGGCCTATGACTCATCAAGTCAGAAGTGCAGATGTTCAATCCCCATCTCAGTTGCAAGGCTTACTGAGGCACATTTAATCACAGCAGTGTTGGAACAGAACCTGCATATGTGTGGAAGATCAGACTAGACTGAAGCCCCTGAATGTTAGAGTTCATTTATCTAGATTTTCGAAAAGCATACGGTTTAATTTTCCCTTCACAATGTCTAGCCACAGGGCCTGAAGTTTCAGTGTAGGTTAGCGTATAGTTTAATTGATTCCTGCAAATCACATTTACAGTGAGGTATATTAATGTTCAGCCCATGTTTACACTAGTGCAGAATGCAAGACAACTGGCCAGGATCACCGCGGTCCGACTTCCGCTCTGGACGACACACTTGGGGCACGCTCACTCCTACTCTCAACAAGGCTACGAGCCCCCTCTGCTGCTGCAGCATCTCTCCCTAGCATATACAGACAAGCCTCCAAGCATTGCAACCTGAAGGGATACAAACATGGCCCATTGGCTAAAACACAAAACTATATCATCTGAAGTGGAACCTGTTCAGACGGCACTAGCGCCAGTGATATCAACATTAACAATGTTAATCCTCAGGATGCTCAGACAGGTAACAGTAACGTTACTAAAGTGGAGCAGCAGTCCAAAGACAAATTTCAGTCTAACTGGCTCAGAATATATCCATGGCTCGAACTTAACAACAGTGAAAAGATTTGTAAAATGTACGATGCTGTGCTATTTACCAGCCGATTTTACAAAACATCAACATCCCCACAAAGATGGCATTTCTCATACAGCAGCCTTGAAGGAGGGTTTGATAAGACCTTGCGTTTCTCTGGCTAAACAGGTGACTAGTTACATTTTTAGCAGTAATTTCAAGTAGGTCTCCTCCAAGGTTATTAGTTGGAAGTGGTACAAACTCATGCTGTCACTATTTTAACTGGAGCAAGGAGAAGAGTATACTAGTTGAGTATATGAAGTCTCTACTTTGGCTTCCAGTTTGTCTGAGTATATATTTGAAGATCTAAATATCTGTCTTGAAGTCATCTTTCCCCCAGGCTTTATAGTTGATATGCTGCCAAAATATGTTTCTTGTAGAGATCCAGAGTCTTACGGCTCAAAATGACATACACATCAGACCCACTGGGAACCCGCCTTCTGCATTTTTGGACTCAAACTCTAATATAATCCCTCTGGATCTAAACACAGAAACATCAATTGGGGTTTGTAATCACTGGGTTAAACTCAACAAAGACTTTCAACCTTGTTTTTTTTCATAATCTATAATATAAAAAACTCCCACTATAGTAAGATAACTCATTAGTACAGTACAGTACAACATTTCAAAAAATATTATTACTTGACTTTGATTGTGACCATCTTGTTTTAACGATGGTACACTTCCACTGTCAATTTGTTTTCACTTTTTGTTTTATAAACTTTAATAACTTATCTTACTTTAAAAAAAAACTATGACTTTCTATTAGTACTGGTTTTGTTTCAGAAACCATTTACTGTTTGTTGATGTCAATATACATCTGCTGAGCTAGTGAATAATACTACTAATGAGTTTTTCAAGTATTTATAACTAAATATCCTCATAGAAAGTGCAAGACTGACTAAATTCAGCAATGAGCAGCCAATGACTTATTTACCAGAGCACATACAGAAGAAAAGCCTGCAACAGCAGGAGTTTTTGAGCAAGGTCTGGCTTCATCCTTCACATTCTTACAAGTTTCTATTGCCAATACATACAAAGTCAAATAAAGCCAGCTCCACCTGTGTCTACTTTGTATGTGATACCTCACCACTTAACTATCATGCACGTGCATCCACATCAATAATCAGACATGAAATATTCTCCTAAGACCGACATGTATATATAGATATATATATATTTGTGTGTGTATATTATATACACACACACACACACATTTATGTACGTGTTATGTAAGTGTTTTTTAATTCATTTTTATTCTGTGTGTGGGTGTGTGTTTGAGTGTGTGTGTGTATGTGGCTTGTTTGATGATGTATCACATTCATGATTGTTCTGATATGAATCGAATTATATGCATGATTAACACATTTGTATAATATTATAAAAGCAAACATTATTTCTGATGCTTGTTTTTAATTTCTTATAACATATCTTTGTATCTGACATACATGCATATCGGAATTTGATCATAGTATTTAACAACGCAATCTTTTTAAATATTTACTGTACTGACATGATTTAGTTAATATTTTCACTATTTGAGAATTTAGAACAGAATAACATTGTAGTATAACTATGAACACCTTGCTTAAAAACATCTATAAAGAACACCAAATAGTTCAATAAAAATATTGAGAGATTAATTAATGAAACCTTACAAATTAATATAAAGATCATGTCATGGAAATGCTATATCTGTGAGTGCACTACAGCATTTATGACTGTTAATATTCATAAACAATAAACTTAAGCATCTCACTAGGAGATGCCACATACCGCAGTAGTTGCTGTTGCATGTCCTTGGCATCTTCTCTGCAGAAAAGGCAGGTGCCATTAACACCAGCTGCTGCTATTTGTGGTAGGTCTGCTGTTGCCATGTTTGAGCCCACTCTTCCTGTTGAGATGAGAGTGTGCGTAACCTTGTCAATACAATTGGTATCAATGAAATTTGTCCCTATTCATCACAACATTGAAAAATTAGGTTTAGGACAGAACTAACACTATGCTAGCTTGACATGTTAGCATTTTAACACATGCGAATACAAAGTGCACTTGAGGAGTCATTCATTTCAATTTAGATCCGATGATGGCCATAGATGAAAAGAAGTGATTACAATTTACACTGTGGATAACATAAATTTCTGTGAAGGCGGACACTGATCTACTGGATAGGTGAGTAACATCAACGCTGCTTCACACAAACTGTAACGTTACCTGCTGACATTCAGCTCACTGACTAGGTAGTCAGGATATGTTGTTGTTGTGATGTTAGCTGTAAAGTAGCAGAGTTGTTACTACAGCTGTTTGATGCTTTGCGCGTTAGCTTCGCAGCTAACGTTAGCAGCGTGCTAACGTAACCTACAACGTAGCTGCTGTGTTGTTTCTCGCTATGTATGTGGTGTTTGTTCACTGCTTTCAAAGTATTTACAGTCATGAAGACATATAAACACAGGTTTGCTATCACAATAATCTCCCATGAGATTGAGACACGGTCTGGTGTTAGCCAGGCTAGCCGCAAAGGTAAAGAAATGCCAGACAAATTTCGTGCAGAAATATTTCCAGCTGCTTACAGACAGTATGCAGAAATAATACCTTGGAAAAGACTGTAGAAAGTGTCTCAGACACAAATTACATACTTGTCTGACATGAACTAACTTTTTCAGTCGCCACTTTGTCAGGGAAGCACAACATTTTTTCAACACAATCACTTCCTCTTTTGCCAAGTGTCTCTAACTTATCTGTAGGCTATCTCATTAATCAATAAATGCGTTTGACAAGTATTACTCTTAATCACACATACCACTTCCTGTTAAGACCACGAACCCTTTAAAATAAGCTAAACATTTTTAAGTTTACCTCTGTATGTTTTTAGAAAAATATTACTACACTGTACCTTAATCTTTAATGTAGCCTTTCAACCCTATTTTAACCATGTCTTTTAATCTTATTTGAAGAACACCTTTATCTTAACATTTTTATGACAGTGCATGATATTTTTTAAATGGTTACACTGTGATGATTTCTTCCCAGCCTCTCACTCACCTGTCCCAGAGCATCACCCCATAAAAACCACCACACTCACTAAAGCGCATAGTAGCTTACATGCATCCACCTATAATTGAGAGCATTTTGAAAGACGGGGCATCTATAATCAACAATTTATTATAAGCAACACAAGACTTTAACAGCCAGTGACATTTACAGCTGAAGAGATTTAAACACTTTAGACTGATTTTCTACTGTTTTAGTGTTAATCACCATCCCTGGTGATTTCGTATAGCTGGAGGAGACAGTCATTCACTGCTTTGACAGTCAATGGGCCGCTTCACATGGGGGTTCATCACAATGATAGATCTTTGGGCTTCTTAATTGTAGTCGGGATGAGAGTGAGAAAAAAATACAAAGAGGAAAGGAGAGGAATTAAAGCAGTATGTTCCAAACTATTGTCAAACTTGGGCTGTGTATCAGATTAAATGCAGGGGGAAAGCATCCAAGAACTGATGCTGCAAAATAAGGAACTGCTAAATAAATAAAGGTTGAATAGATACTTTTCAAAGTCATCAAATTATGCATAATGGGTTCACTGTATATTAGCCCACAAACCCTGAAAAAAGGACAGGACACTTACAGCAACCCAGCTCCTGTTCCAACTGGTTTTTCTGTTTGCTGGTGTCCTTGGGGTAGTGAGAAGGGGAAGCGTGGGATCACTACAGAGCAGCAGCATAGTTTCCGTAGGGGTGAGGTAAGAAGGGAATGGGTGGGATCACTGGCATTGGCGTAATGGACGTTTGAGGTCAGGGGGATAGGAAAGGGGTGCATGGGGCAACTATAGATTGGTATTCTACAAAGCTTTTCAAATATTTGTATTTATGCATCTGAGGTGTGCTTTGCCTCCTTGCTTGCATGGCAGAGCAATTGCTTCTCAATTATGTTGTACGACGTACTCCTTTGACTTAAAAAGACTTACACAAGGCCCACTGATACTGACCATCATCAAATTACTTACATTGGCCAACAACATTGTAGATCTCTTGTCCGTGCATACAATGTTCATAAGACTGAAACCTCTTTTAAACTCAGCTGTGCTGTAAGGGATAGCCTGCATCGTATGAATGATTTCAGGCTATCAGGCTTACTATGTGGCTGCTCAAGGAAATCTCTCATAAAATGAAATGCTTGGTATTCGCAAAGTTTGAACTGCCTGCACAGTTGTTTGCTAGGTGTTGATGGCCAGCTGCTTGTGTCCACAATGTTGAAATCACAAAGCATTTCACATTCAAATTAGAGGCACTTGTTTTCATATATGTTTTTTGTTTGGTCTCCTACAGCATTTTCAAAGTGTCTGTTGAGTCTTCATATGGCTTCCACACAGCCTTTACAGCATGGAAGTTGCTGGCCACCCATCATGTACTTAAAACTCAGCCAATTTTCAGGACTGGTAAGCCCACTTCTTGTGCTGCTTCCAGAAGTTCCTGTGAATTTTTATTGGACTGACTCTAGATATTTTGGATCTTCTCCATGAATACTTTGAAGTGGTGGATTAACTGGAGCTCATCCACAGCATCAGGTACAGCCAGTTTCAAATGGTGGTTCATGCAGCGCGTGTTAAGAGGTTAGGGTACCTTGTAGTCAGCCTGGATGCAACACCGGATTTCTTGCCTTTCATAACACTGGCTCCATCAGAAACAAATTAGATCCAGTTCTTTTGAAGCCAGTCTTCACTGAAGCCTGCCGTTTCCAAACAGTTGAGTAGAACTTTAGCTTTCCACCTCAACCAGCTCCAGAAACACAAATTCAAGAGTAGCTCCATCGACAGAAGCTTTCACGTTGACAATCATGCCAGATTTGAGACGTAGTCTCATCAATGAGAACAGTGTGCCCTAGATGTCTGATCTTGTCGAATCTTGTTCAAAAAGGAGGGCAAGGTTGTTTGTCTATTTTTGTTTGAGTCCAAGGATTGGATCTTAAAGGAAACCCACTCCTCAGATATGAATGCTCTTTTTTTTAAGATACCAGTTGATTTCGTTGTACTGAAAAAAGCACAACCTAAGTAAACAAAAACACAACTAACTTATTCATTTATCATACAAGTTGTCCTTTATGTATCTTTAATAGCAATAGCACCTAGTGCTGAACAAGTGCTAAATCTATTCAAAAGTATTTCATGAGCTGTGTACAATATTTGCACCATAGCTAACCAGTGCATGAAAAGGAGATGAAAGGAGACAAATGTTCCACTCTTTCAATAGCTCTAATTATCTGACAACTATTGACATCTTACAAACCATATCATAATTTAATGATGTAAAAGTCTGAAATTACTGCACCTCTAAGATGACCATGAATTAACTATACTCTCATTTGCATAGTAATTGAATTTCAATTGCTCATACCATTGCAATTGCATGTTAGCTGATATTTACCTAACTCTATGTCCCACCACTCTAACCGAGGATGCCTGTTTTTAAATTCCCTATATGGGATCAAAACATTGCTTTGTCTGTTCTAGCCAAAAAAGATACATTTCAGAAGGGAATCCAACAACTTACTTGCAATATGATGTAACTTGAAGTAACTGTTAATGTTAGATTGTATTGCTGACGATGGAAGAAATCGCTTCATAGAAGTCGTTCATAATAAAAATGACTTCTAAAAAGTTATTTATTTCTGATTTCTTTACACAAAGTATTTAATCTGTTAATATAGACCGAAACAATAGGTAACATTACAGCCTACTGTTAGCTAGCTAGCTAGCTAGCATGAAGAAATTCACGTGAGCCCATACGGACCATGTGATGTTTTATAACAACCTTTTTAATTTTTTTTCCATACAAAATGTTATTTTCCAAGTGGGGGTCCATCTCCAAAAAACTCTTTCAAATGAGGTAGTAATGGCAGAGGACATTATTGGTCATGACTAATCTACCGTGGTTGAAATTACTGATGGGACGGAGAGGGGTGGTCATTTGGAAAGGTAAAAGTCTTCAGTTTAAGGCTAATTAATGACATTAATGTTAATGACATGACTATATAGTTAACCACTAAACCTTCTCGATTGAGCCAAATGAGGAAATGAGGGAGGAAAGTCATGTTGCAAGTATATTGCCAGTCAGGGCTCACAGCCTCCAAAGACGCCAAGAGACCGAAGAAGTTATTGATATGCTAAGCTACTAATTATATCAATTAAACTTTCCCAAAATCTCAACATCCTGTAAAATAAAGACTATTTTTACTCTAATGAAGTATTCAATCATATATGCATATCACATACATTTTTCAATTTGTGACAATTTTTTTCATCTTACTAAAGTTGCATGATCACTTAGAGTTTCATACTGAGAACTTGGCCATAGAGAAAAACAAGTTGCCCATGCAGAATATTTTCCTGCAACATGAAGCAGTAAAAGTAGCAAAAGCTGAAGAATCAGTCATATTTGCTGTGGCTGCTCTTGGAGACTAGACAGGCCATATACCCACTTTATAACCAATAATTTAATAGATTCAGTATTAATCATCAAATATTTATCACCATTCCTGTATGGGCATATATATTTCAGTAACAAATAAAATTAACTAATTAGGATATTTTGTGGAATCATTCATTTATTTATAGCGCATTATTATTTCTTTCAGCTGAAGAAATTGTTCACTACGGTCTCTTATAATGTAACCATTGTTTTCAACTCCTTCCTCTACATCCTCTTTGAGTTCTTCAATGGTGTCATGCTGCTCATCCTCCGCCTCTACCCCGAAGTCCTTTGATAAGTTGAACTGCACTACACATGCAAGAATGATGTATGCTCTGCCTTGATCTAGACAAAGCTCAGCATGCAGGCAGTAGAGGCAGCTTTTCAACTGCCTGTTGACCCACTGGAAAATTACCCATGTCGTGCCTAACCCTAAACTGAAGTTGTGGTTCTCCTGTTGTGTGGGGAGGTGGGGGGTGGGTATTACTGTCAATTATTATCAATTACATTTAATCAATTATAAATTAAGTTCACACATGTAGCTAAACAAGGTAGGCCTCAGGGGTGGATTGGCCATTGGGAGTACTGGGATTTTTCCCAGTGGGCCTATCAATAATGGGCCGATGGCTGTCCGTTTTTTATTTTGTATTTGTTCATTTAGTTTTTGCTGCGCCTTGCCATGCACTCTCCCGGCCCAGGGGCAGAAACATGCACCGGCCCGCTGCAGCCTGCAGACACAGCAGAGGTCCATTGGCTTGTCTGTCTAAAGAATACCTGGCCCAATGGCCCTATGATAGGCTACAGAGGCCCACGAGTCCCACCCACACTAGTTCCAGCCCCCCCACCCCCCGTTCAATAACCTTTAATGACGAGCAGTCATGATGAGAGAGCGAGTGAGAGAAACAACAACACACCAGCACACAAAAAACAAATGAATCGTGAAGACATTATATGAGGACACATCAATGTGTCATCTATGGAAGATTACCTCTGGCCAGCAAGCAGTCTTCCTCATACAGCTTTAAGTTGTAGTCACCTTGTCCAGGTTGTCTATCTACAGTATGCCACCTTTTGTTGTGGTTGTATTCCAGGATGATGGCTGGCTTCCTGTCCTCATGATCACTGATCTCAATTGTTTTGTGCAGTGTGCTCAGGAGGACCACAATCTTATTTCTCTTTGAGAGGCAAGAAACTAGAGTGAATTGAAATCATGAATCATGAACCATGAACTGAATGACAGTGAAATCTTTAATGGAAAATCAATTGCTGATGAGTGTATCCTTGAGTTCTACCGGTTGTGGAACACTTTTCTTGGCATACCTTCACTTACTTCACTTATCACCATAAAATTGTTGTGGTTAAGGTACAGTCAGAGATACATTGTTTTCCTTTTGTTGCAAAGGTCTTTTTTGCAATGATTTAACAAACTTGAAGGGATTCCTTAAAGTCTGTGTAAAGTAAGAATAAATATGTGTTGAGTTTGACATACCACAGAAAAGTGTGTTGTTAACCACCCTGCTAAATTTTAATGATTTAAAAAAATCGCCAAATATATGAAATTATAGGCTTCAAAGTTGTGTAAAAATCAGGCTCTTTCTCTGCTCCCAAAGGCCGTGGGCATGCCCGCAGAGTTCGCTGAAACCCCCTACCAAGTGTCACCTGTCAATCACGGTCACACCTCTACCAGAAACATGGACGCTACGTCTGAGAGCTTTCTGCTGCTAGCTCGGCGGCTAATTGGCAGCTAACTTGCTAACTATAGACTTAGTAGTAGTAGTAGTAGTGTGCGCTGAATGTATTTATACCTCTACAGCAGCAAGGACGGGTTTATGCTGAACGCGGCGGTGATTTTTCAGACCCGCCCACTAAATCCTGAACACAGAAATTTTGAAACGAAGTGTGTGAAGCCTAGCTCCACAAATCTAAATGGTTGAAATGCTTTATACACCTTTTTTAGAAATACATTTATGACCTTAATGTGTTTAGAGGAAAATGTCTGAATTCACTTTACACGGTCTTTAAGCGTAAGAACCAAGATAAGGAAAAATCTGAACATTTTAAGGAAACCTTAAGGAGAAGACTTAAGGGTGTTTTGTCTAACCAATTTGATTTTATTCTGGAAATATCAGTGAACTGTGTTTTATGGAGACCATTACATAAACTAATAAACATTGCAGCAGTGAAATATATTAAGGGTTAGATATCACATTTCTTTTTTCACATTGAATAAAAAAACATGAGCGGTTTGTGAGTTCAACTTTGAAATCAGTTATTGTGGTGTTTTTGATGGAGAGCTGTGATGTGCTGTAGTTTGACTGTGTTTGAAAGCCGTCTTCTCTCCAAGGTGGACATGTTACAGCAGGTGGGCTGCTACACAAGAGCAACAGGCACTAAAAGGAAATGGGCTTTGAGGTTGTCATGGTAATGAGAGCGTTATGACCCAAATAGTCTCTGGGCTATTACCCCAACCCACGCTGTTGCCCGTCTCCTGACCCATTCTCTCCTCACTCTGAGGTGTGGGTCTTTCATTGAGGTCAACTGGACCAGACTTTTTCTGCCATTGCACCCACCCACTGTGCTGTTACTGTATCCTTTTTTGCTTTTTAGTCACATACAGACACACACACACACATACACAGACAATGGTCCAAGGTGCTCTATCTGACACAGGACAGGATATAAGTGTTTATATGGACGAGGCGCCCCTTCCTGTGCATTCCCAGAGGGCCACCAACCCCTCTAATCCAGTCTCTATGTGTGTTTTCAGAATTTCACCTTCCCTCAAAAACACTAACTCTGGATGTAATTCTTTCTGAAAGCTCTCTTTCTCTTCAGGCTTTTCTCACACTTGGTTTCCCTCATTTGCTTTCTTTAAAAAAAAATTCTCACTGTGTCACTCCCTCCTTCTCTCTGTTTTTACTGGCTGTGGAAAACAATGGAGTTTTGTTAGTGGATTTTACCTTTATGGGTACTTTTGCATTCGTTTTTTCTCGAGATGACCCAATAAATGTGTTCACATTGGGTCTTTCAACTGGTAGCACAGGGACTCCAGTTCTGCAGTAGGTCATTGGTGAAGTAGACAGAACTGTGTGTATCAAAGCCAAACAGACGGAGCAGAAACCGGAGAGACTGTTTAGACCTGTGAGATGTTGACTTGTTGCCTTTGCATTCTGTGTTTGTGTGTGTGTCTGTGTGTGTGTGTGTGTGTGTGTGTGTGTATGTGTGTGCGCACGTGTACTGTAAGGACAAGGCTCTGGTCTGTGCTCCCTGTTTGCTTAAGGTGGCATGAGTCAGCTTGACTCAAAAACAGGAGCCTGTTTTCGTGTGGCCTGCCAACTGCCTGTCTGACATTTAGCTAGATTTCTCTCTCACACATTCACGCACACACACACACACACCTAGCCACAAGTCAACATCACTCTGCGGAGTTAAACTGCCCCTTGGCTCTCCATCGACCAAATGTTCGCTTTTCAGCTCTGTCATTTTATGAGCTCATATTTCTACCAAAATTAATAACAAGTAAATAGCTTCTGTTTGTGTTCACATTTTTCATATAGAACCAGGATTTTGAAGTACCAAAGTAAAGAGTATGGTCGAAATGAGATCCACTGTAGGTGTGGGATATAAAAATAAGTGGTTGGATGTTGGGCATGGTGGGCAGTTGTGATGGTTAAAACTTGTGTTGAAGGCACATTTGGTGGGTCAGGTAGGATGACAATGAGCTGAGAGAGCTTGGGCTGATGTTGAGGTCTAGGATAAGAGATGGGAGAATATGAATGGGTTAGGGGGCAAGCCTCCCTGTCTCCTCCTTCTCTCTGCCCCTCTGAGCCACGTTGCTGCAGTTATGAGCAGCCAAAAGGGTTTGGCTGAAAGCCAGAAGTTGCATAATCGTGCCCTTAAACCAGCGGGGTGCCGTGCCTCGCCTCCCTTCTCTGACTCTCTCTTCTTTTTAGTTTTATCACCTCAGCTCTTAATCTCTTCCTGTTGGGGAATTTCTTCTACTAACAATTTCTTTTTATCTTGTATTTTGTCCATGGCAATCATACACACCTCTCATCCATCTTGTGTCATGATGAAGCGTCCTTGTTTCTATATCAAGTATTATTCTGAGAGGTTGGCTGATGTTGTTTTGTCAATAGACCAAAACCATCAAAGCATAATTACAGGCCTTAATTACCTGCATAGCCAAAGTAACAGACATTCACTATTCACAACTATTACAAATACATCACTGGTTTATCAGTCAGTTTCACATACACCTTCCTGCATTCTTCCATAAATACTCACTCACCAAGTATGCGTGAATCCACAGCCGAAAATAGTCCCCACTATTTACTTTCGTCTCATATATTAAAACCTACAGTGCCCAGCTGTTACTTAGACTTAGACATTTGTGACCACAGAGATGTCAGACAATATTCGACAAACACATTCAGATTCAGATTCAGATTCATTTTATTCTTTGTCCCAAAAAGGCACTTAGTTTGTTGTTTCTGGTGATTCATTGGTATTTGTTTAACCTTTAACAAAAAAAAGGGGGGATAACTGCTGTTGAGTCGTAATGTTAAATGATTGATCTTTATGAGACACAACTGTTCTTTGTGATGATAAACAAATCCTTTAAATTGGGAACTGACATAAATGAAAGCCCTTTTCTCACTGAAATGTCTGAAGCACATAACCTCATGTTAGAAAAACCAGCTGAAACAGACCAGTTGAAACTTCGGTTGAAAATCTAAAATGTTTGTCCAAGATCATGGACGTGTATGTGGGAACAGAAAATACACAGTTTTATGAACTTGGAGACAGCATTATTTAGTTTCTTCTCAGGGTTGTATACCATTTTTTTTTTTACTCTTTTATGCCCTCCAGGATAAGAGAATATGTTAGTCCTTAAATGAGATGAGATCCTGCTGTAGTATGTCACCATGCCATTTGGCTGTGGGCTATCAACAAGTTATTCCCTTGATTGTGAAAATAAGTTGGGCAAATTAGCACTGATTAATTATCCATTGTTAGAATAGATTATAATGTCAGTTGCATGAGTCCTCCTGTGTTTACAAGGCTTTGAGTGAGTCACCTGGTCAAAAATACAGGACTTACAGGAGGCAGCCAAACAGGAGGAATACTCCTAGCTAACAGACAGCCAACATTTAGGCAGTGCTTTATTGTCATAGTGCCAGCATTAGGTATCTGGCATCTCCCACCCACACAGATGAAAGCCAACTCTTAAGTGGCAGTGTCTGCTCAATATGCACCTCCCCTGTCTGACACAGGAGCTCTGAGAGAGAGAGCACAGAGAGAGCCAACACTGTGATGGAGCTTGTGTGTGTGTGTGTGTGTGTGTGTGTGTGTGTGTGTGTGTGTGTGTGTGTGTGTGTGTGTTTGCTAACATGGCATTCATTATGTATTCAGTTAGGAGCTATATCTCCCCCCATCTTTCAATTTCTCTCTTTTTACTGTTTGCCTCTTTCTCCCTTTATGCTGAATTCACAAGCAGCTGGGATGGATAAAGCATTTTAATGATCCCTAACTGATTTCTGCATTTGCTTTTAACTTGCCTTCAAGTTGAGGCAAGGGTAATGTTACGGTTGTGGTTGAAATTTGCACGAGTGGTTGTGGCCAGTGGAATTGGAATAGGTTTTTACCCCAGATACTCCATTTCAGTTGTGTACATCGCTCCTTTCCTGCAGTCTCTTTCATTCATTATGCCATGGCCTGGTTTCCCTAACCTCTGCAGTGATAAATACTTTTTCCCCCCAGCTGATGTAGATAGCTGTTACCCATTACAGTCAAAGATGCAGATAATCTCTCCTTTATTGGCTTTTATATTACTGTATGTGAGACACAGGAGCAAATGAACCTTGGACAGTCATAGCCTTAACTTCGGCAGGGAAATGACCAAACTGACCTCAGATCAGCATCTCAGATTGAGTAGGCAATGCCTGCTGTTCAGGTGATTCATTATCTAACGGATGCTCTGACAGCATAGGCATCTACTGACTAGATTAATCTATCTGTCATTGTCTCATAAGGAAAATGTATGGTCATTGTTCAACAGAGCAGGGATGAAGTAAGGGGGCGGGTTAGTATGAGCACTGGACATACACATTTGTAATGAGAACATCACATTTTGGGAGTGAGGGGCTATTGTGCTTCTGTGCTATGAGGAGATATTAAGCACAAATCCTCCCTTTTAGAGCAGCTTTAGCAGCTGCAGAAAGCTTTCCCTTGTCTCGACTCTCTCACACTGACTGACGTCAAAACACATATCAGATGGTATGGGATACTTTTTTAAGGCTCACACATGCAAATGGTAATCTATCCTCCGCCCAGGCTGTATTCCACCCACTCTCACTGCTCAGGCCTACTGCTTTGCTGCTGCTGCTGCTGCTTCCGTGAGACTGAAGCAGAAACAAATGTCTGAATCCTGCCAATTCTGTGTGTTTGTGTGTGTGTTCATAGTGTGTATTCCATGGGAGCCCACTGGGTTGTGGTTCCCTCAGTAGTCCTGCAGCGGCAGTAACTCGATACAGTACACTCACATTTTTGTTGCTGATCCAAGCTTGTCTGCTTGCCATGATTTTGGTTCAGTTCAAGTTGTTGTAAAACACTGCCGTGCGCTGTTAAAGAGGAGAACATGCAATCAGCGTCTAATGAACGCAGTGTGCCATGTTGTGAAAGATGGTTGTTTGCCCTTTAATAAAGTTGATTTGTTGCTGTGGAGTAGTGTTTGATTGAACAATTTCTAGAAGCATTAAATCATATTTTAATGCGGCGTGTTTCAGAAAAGTATAGTTGAAAATTTTATCCAAACACCAGTTAAACCCAATTCCAAAGACAATACATTGTGATGCCAAAATAATGATTAACCCTCAGTTTTACCTTCTCTTTTTACCTCATCCACCCCCCACATCGCCTCTCACTCTCATGTACTCATGAGGGAAGAAAAGACGCTCATTGGCTCAGGTCCTGCAGTGACTCACACAGCTGCCCCAAAAGAGCTCCACTCCCTCTGATTTACAGCCAGCAGTGCTCTTATAGATTTGCTGCAATTTGTACAGAAATGTTTTTCACTGTTTGTAATTCTGACCTTAAAAACATGATTGACAGAATGTGACAGGATGTACAATTATAAAGTGATAGTGATGACTTTCTCCAACCCTACCTTTAAAGAGTTAAGTTGATTTTATAGCCATGTTGTTTGCCTGGACTTTAAATACGGTTCTATGATAGCAGATATTCAATACCTAGCAGGAGTTCTGGACCACAGCTCAGACAAGTTTTGTATGTTTTAATGGCCAATTAAGTTATGGCCCACTTTCTAACCAAAGTCTTATTAAAATACCTGCGGTGAAGTCCACACAGACATAAACATATGAGCTTAAAGGTTGATGGTAAATGTGATAATGAAGGTGCAGAGGCGTCACATGAATGCAAGTGTGACTTCCAGAAAACAAGCTTGATTGTGTTGCATTGTGTGTCTGGTGTGAATGAGTTTTTAAATAATAACTCAAATATTGGCACAATTGTGAGCATACTATGAGCCACAGAAACAGGTAAAGTTAATGGTCTCTGTTGTGTAATTTACATGGGATTGAATACAACATTATCTGTGGAATTATCTGTAAAAAATGTTTGTGTTCTTTCAACATTGCAGTTTGTTGTCTATTTGTGCAATTCATTAAATAATTAATCTATAGTGTAATTATGAGTGTATACGTATATGATGAGTGAGAACTAAGTTTTTTTCTACTGTAGGTGGAAACATATTCAAGTTTGCATGTTTGTAATGTTCTTTTCTCTGTGCTTGCTAATGTCAAACTTTTAACGCTCTCATTTCCCAGACATTGCACGTGTACAACAAACGTCATATAGAATCATCACAAAGTATGTCAAGTACTGATGAAAGGAGCAGAGTTGAATGGATTACAAAGGATGCAAAACAGCTGACACTGTAATAGAGGTCCCTCAAGAACATTTACAACAATAACCCCTATGGATGTATCCACACATGAAGGTTATGTGGTTGTCGACGTATACAATAGTCACATCAGAAAAGTATTAGGCATATTGGATGAGTTCTGTGTCTGTTGTGGTATTCCTTTGACCCAGTATTAATAATAAATCGAGTATTTCCTTCTCTAGATGACTTTCTGACTTTAGTGGAGGAGGGGAGAGCTGTGTTTGGTGGGAGCCAAGGGCGAGTGGCTTGTCATGTCAGGGGTATTAATTTATGATTTCCATCCCAGCTTCTGACCTCATCACCTCCATTAGAATGCAGCCTTTGTAATTTCATGGTTAATATTCAATAGCCACTTGTCCCCTGCGCCCGCTTTGTGCATGCGAAATTTCTAGAGGGGGTGTGTATCAATTTTGATTTGTTGTGTGTGTGTGTACGTGTATATGTGTGTGTGTGTGTGTGGGTGGGTGTGTGCGTATGTGTGTGTTTCTATGGGATAGGAAATGAGGGTTGACTGCTGCATGGCTTCCTGCAAAACAGTTGCAGATGTCCAGCGATGTCCTCTGTGTCTCTACTCCCACAGAGGAGCTTGAATTGCCTCTCTGTGTGACCTGAGTCAGAATTGCCTCCCCTGTAAACACACATTTCTCTGCTCTCTTTCTCCACACCCACAAACACACACACAGTTATCTAGACACACACAGTAGCTGACCCCTTTACAGGCACTTGTCTCAGGGCCAAGTTATTGGTCTCTTATCAGTGGACTCTACACACAGTCTACTAGAAACAGCGGGTGGCCAACATCTCACACCCAGTGGACAGCACTGAAACAAACACTAAAGAGGGGAATATTTTCATGAGACATAAGTGTTGGCCACTTTCAAGACGCAACACAGAGACAGAATGAAAAGGGAGGAAAGATTAAGGCAGAAGAAGAAGAAAATCTCCAACAGCAAAAGTCCCCAGCATTTCTCCACATATTGATGTATTGGCCTGAACAGACATTCCTACTGAACGACTTTGGCAAACCTTTAAAAAAACACATTAAAGGGCTCTGTTCTGCATGAGCCCAGTTGTTGCTCTGTTTTCTCCCTGTTTTTTTTTTTCCTCTGTTCCTTTCAGCTCATACACAGCTAATCTGGTGGGGTTATGGGAAAAACCTTAGATGCTAAACGATGATTGTATATTAATGAAGAAATAATAAAAAAAAACAACATGGAAACAGATGACCCACAACACTGTTGAAAATATGAGACAATAACCTTTAAAAATATGACTTTAAGCACTATATCCTCATTCTATTGTGCGTTGTTCAGTTTGTTTTATATGGCAGTACAAGACAGAAAATGACATCGTTTGTATGAAGAGTCGCCTTTGTATTTGATATGTTTGCCTTTTGACTGTTGCTGAAATCTCAAGAACGACTTGTGGTGAATGAGTTTGCTTGCTATCAATTGAAAAATGAATTAATGTAGGTCAAGGAAAGGAGTGAGACTTTTATAAGTCATTTTAACCAACCTTAAATCAAGTGTGAAACAGTTGTCATGTATAGAGTTAAAGAGAGGACAAGTAAAGAGCAGTCATGAAAACTGAAAATCTCTTAGTGCTTGCAATAAAAGTGAGATGACTTTGAATAGCAAGAGACAATGGAGTGCAAGTCCTTCATTGCACATTTCATACATTTTTGTATATTCTGGATTGATTTTTAGCCTGTGCAGGTGGAAATGCCAAATGTTTGAATGCAGTTCAAAATTTTGGTAATTCTACACTATCCAGGTGATGAATAAGCAGTTCTTTGTTGCCATTAGGTTCATTACATAGAGATCCTGGATGGACACTTATGTATGTAAATAGACTAGGGTACAACAGGAGCATTTATCTAAACATTATATAATAAGGCCAAATGTAAAGCTAGGAGTGTTTGTGAAATTAAAGAAGTGAGTAATACATGTAGCCTGGAGTTCACATTGTTTATTCAGTATTAAACAAAGAGATTTTAATGTGACTTCCAGGACAGCAATTGAAATTGACATTAAATCTGGGTAGTGTAAACAAAATGACATTATAGTGGACTACAGTCAAGTAACAATTCAGCTGGGCTAGGATAAATTTAAGATTACTAATAGAGGTGGCGAGCCCTTATAAATCAATATCTTGATTCTATCCCAAAATAAGATTACAAATCCACAAACATCAATGGTTAGACATTGCTGTGGTCAAGCTAATCATAACAAAAACACTGAAAATACTGAGAGAAAACTTCCAGTACTATTAACATCACTGAATACCAGGGGAAATATTTGGAAATGAGATATCAAATCCACATCACCAAACCATTTCTAATTCCAGAGAATAATCAAAATGCATTCATCTCCACTTCCAGACAGCGTTTTCCATCTCCAGACCAACCAATCAGTCTTTGCCTCCAGATTGGCCCACTGCCTCCATTCTCCACGCATTGTGAAGCACTTCTCAGTATAGATGTAAAGTATTATTTAATGAAAATTATTCCATTAGCATTAAATTAAACTTAAATGATATGTTCACTGTTCAGCCAGATCTTATTAAAATGTTTAAAATGTTTCACATAATTTATGTTGCATAGCACAACCTCACTGGTAGCTTTAGACTTGCACTTTCTCACTGCGACAGGGACTTTGTATTTTTCTTTTTACAGTACATCTGCAAAAACCCAGGGAAGGCAACTTTTTGAAAACAGGAACCTCACAGGATGGTTAAACATAATTACTACTAGAGTTGATACCAGTATCGGAAATGCCTGGAGTACTGGAGTCCAGGCACTGATCCGATACCATTCTGTAATTTATTAGAAATTGGAATCTATTTACTGGTTAGCTCCGTTACCTCTGACACAGTTCTTCTTCGCTGCTCTTAAAACAGTTGTGCTGTGCTGCCATCGGCAGCTGCTGTTTTAGAGGGGCGAAGAAGAACTGATCACCTGACGCCTGTAACAAGGAGCTAACGTTAGCGTATCATGTCGGCGGTTTAGCAGTACTTCACAGGATTTAGTTAAGTTGCTGTTGCACTACTGTTTTATACTGTTCTATTTAAAAATAAATGACTTCCATTTGCTGTATTCATTCATGTTTTACAAAGGGTTTAACCTGAGCCAGGCCTTACCACAATGATAACCATATCACAGTCATGCAGGCGTAGTATGATTTTATTATTTTTTTTAACACACTGGTATCGGTATCGGTACTTGTTATCAGCCGATACCCACTGCCCAAGTATAGGAATCGGTATCGGGAGGGAAAAAATGGTATCGGAACATCTCTAATTACTACTGCTACTGTATTGCCAAAATGAGGGTTGCAAAGCCATATGCTTTCTATCACAGGTACAGTAGGTTTTGTTGACTTAATTTCACTTGGCAGGAAATTGAACAAAATAAAATAAACATAGTTGAAAGAAATGTTGGAGCCATTTCTATTGATAAAACATAAAAAGGCCTGTCTATGAGCTTCCCATTTATCCTGGTTTTGAAGTCCTAAGAGACTGAGTCTTTTTGGAGTCCAGTGAGAACCTCAGCATCGTGGTGAGAGTTTTGAAAGCTGAGCTGAGTTTGTGGTTGTGCCATGTGTCATAAAGGAAACAACATTTTAGTTGAGCCTGGGCTAGAAAACAGTGAACCTGTTGTCTTAGCTGTAAAGTGAGTCTGTAGGAGATCTAGGGTGTGTTATATTATTGCTTGCCTTAACCAAGTAGCTTGCATGATACCAATGTGTCCTTGTTTTAACACTGCTGGCTAACAGGCACAGTAGCCTTGCCATTGTCAACAGTGGAGAAGATTCATACTAACTTTGTAGCTCTGTAGCAAGCTACAGTAACATTACGTGTTCATGGTGTAAGAACTATATTCCAGTGGTACAAAGCTGTTTTTTATTATTCTCTATATTTCATCGCTGTTGAAACCAGTGTTGTTAAGGAAGAGAGATTTTTTTTTCTGTTTCATACTCATATTGGGTTTGTCATGCGCACCAGATATTTATTACTACTTCTTTTTGTGACATAGTAGGTCTGGTGATAGAGAACATATTCTCAGGTGAAGCACTATTGATGGATTCTCAACTTGAAATATCTAGTAACCCCCGACCCCTCTCAAAAACATTGTAATCACTTCTGTACATAACACTTTATAATCCAGTTCTCCCTTCATAAATCTCACTATACTGTGAAGAATTGCATTGTTTTCCAGGGCTCTCCAGGATTTGGTCCTAAAATATGAATAATCAAACATGCTCATTCTGAAAAGTGACAGTCATAATATCTTCTCAAGTTGCAATCCCCTAAAACTTGCATATTCTGCTTCGGTGTTATCAGGTTGGTTACAGTCTTAGGGCCTGATTTACTAAGATCCCAAATAGTGGGTACTAAATTGCGTGCGCAGTGCAATAGATTGCGCATTTCATTTGCATGCGTTTTGCGGGTGATCGACTAAGAATAACTTAATGGAGAGTTTGGACGAGGGCAAAATGAAATGTGATCAGGTTCTAGTGGAAGAGGTTAACAAATATATTGAGTTATAACAAAAAACTAATATTGCCAGAAAAACCGACATATGGGAGAGTATTTGTGACAAAGTCAATGCTGTTAGTAAAACCAAAAATATTCCACTCCAAAATTATTAACACAGGTGGTAAAAGTCCATCCTGTGTGTATTCTGTCATTGTGCCTCCGTCTCCTCCTCTCCACAGTTACAGAAGTCATCTGTGTTCAGTGAGCAGCCGGTTAATACCTGCCCTTCAAAAGTATTATTTATAGACGCAATTTCCATCAGTAAAATTACCTTCAGGTTTGGTAAATCACAATGCACGTGCTAAATAACATGTTTGCATTTTCTCCTCCCTGTATTTTGTGCACTGGGGTTGAAACACCCCATATTACATATTCATTATGGCAAACATACTAAATGGACAGCGCATATTATCTTGCATAGTTGAAAGACGCAAACCTCAGTGCGCTGCGTTAGTAGATCAGCTTGCACATTTTTTGCGGGTGATGTCAAGTTTGCACACGTCTTTACACACTCAAACCTTTAGTAAATCAGGCCCTTAGTGTATATTCACACTCAACAGTGTTAGATTTCAGCCCTTAAAATAGTATTTTACCAACCACAGCCACATAAGCATAGCAAAAACCCTTCTATGTACAGCTAACTATAGGTCTAGAAACTGGGGTCCAGTACAAGTAAACTCTTTGGTATTTCCAAGAAAAAAGGATTGCACAAACAGTATTTGATCAAAAAGAAGAGAGATTTGTATCGAGTCATTTTAAAATGCACAACAGATCTAGGTGACATCTAAAGAGGTATTGGGTTGGAGCAGGTATGCGTCTGATCATACGAGAGTGCGGGCCTGTTATCAAAAGCGTACCATTCATACTACAAGCATATGGATCTAACTTAGCATAATGGCGTTGAGATTTTCACTCAAGGAATTAAATTAGATGTTGAGCAATGTCTGCTTTACAGAGAGCCCAGCAAAACCTGATAACACAGAAATGTGATTTTCACATTAGAGGAGAAATGCAAATATCTTAACTAAAATCTACAAAACAAGGATTAATAGAGATTTGGTAAAGGCGACTTGAAAATTCAGGCCTTAAGCTAAGCCAAGGCCATTTGTTCACATAGCAAAAACGACAAAGAAAAATGAAATGTATTAAAAAAAGGAAATGATGCCTTCCAATCCCCTACCAGTCCTTTACCAGTTCCGACTGTTCAGATGAGGAAGAATTCATTGAATGCAGCCAAAGCCCCTCAAACAAAGAGACTTTTGATTAAGAACTTGCTCTTTTCACATGTGAAGTAGAGAATGTGTCCATTGCAGACGCTCTGTGATGTCCTTTACTTACAGTGCTCATTTAATGGGACCCATCTCCATGCTGATGCATGATGCTCCCATAATTCTTCTTTGCATAAGTCCGTTAAATGAGATGCTTATTAAGAAAAGAAATTTGTCTAAAATATTGCCACAAGCCACCATTAATGTTTTCTCTATTTTGTACATAGTAACAAAGACAGCAGTGGATTCAACACACACACTTGGGCTGTGTGTGCCACTGCATGCAATCAAACTGGAAGACTTTAACCTTGCCAAGGACAGGAGGACAGACAGAAGCATTTCTACTGAGATCTGAGCGTCCATTTTTCCATTATGCTGCTACTCTTATCAACAGAAACGCTAAAATCCGGTTAAATTGAGCCATTTTCTCATTTGCCTTTAGAGGTCATTTTTCATGCTTGGTGAACTCCAGTCATTCAGACGGCACAAGGGGCTTCATTGTAATAATCCAGCGGCCCAGTCTGCACAGCCTGGCAGGCACTTGTGGACCACAGCTGAAACTCACTCTGCACTACACATCCAGCTGTGTAGCAATGGACCAACAACAAAGACAAGGCTGGAGAGGCTACTTTCCCATGGTTTGATCAATAAAGAAAGGAAGAATTCACCAGTGACTGCTCTCAGCATTAGGTCACATCTTTAGGTTGGCAAACCCTGTAAGAAATATTGGACATATTGTGGAGCCAATTAGGCCAGCCAATATAGTATGACCCACAGAGCCCAGGCAAAGCTATGACAACAAAGACTGGGAGTAGCACTTTGTAGCTTTGATAAAGACGCTGGTCAAAGTTGTTGCGGGGCTTGTGGGGATATGAATTGGACATTTGCGCTGCCCCCTGTGCAGTGGCTGTGGCCTCAGGAGGAGAAGCAAAGGCTGCAGCACTCCATGCAGATCTCCAGGCAGTCCGCAGACTCACAGCAGGCGTCGATGATGCCACAGTCCATGTCACACGGCAGGTCACAGTCACCACACTCCTCTGACACACAGCAGCAGCAGAAACATGAGTCATCACCCGCGCAGGAACCACAGGTGGCACAGTCCAGCACGATGTTACACAGAGTTAGGAACTCACAAAAGAGGCAGGCCAGAATACAGTGAACACAGCAGTCTGGAGAGGAACACAGACACAGTTAGTGAGGTGAGTGAGTTTCTTTCATCGTCAATGTCCAATTCTTTGCTGAAATAATCAGTTTTTGTTTTAATAACCCTTTATTTTTTTTCTCTTTTTCTCCTTTTCCCACTATTGTCTTTCTCTATGTGCAACGTAAGTGTCATGCCAATAAAGCAAAGTCAAATTAAAGAATACAATTGCATCCACCAGAAACAGCTGTGCACTGTATCAGAGTAAGTCATTTAGAAGATATGTCAGTGTGTACTTTAAGTACAGTACTCCAGAAAAAGACTCTTTGTTCCCTATATGACAGTAACCTCGAGATGAAAATGATAAATACCATACTTTTACAGTTTGTCATTATATTTTAGGCGTGGCGGATCTAGTCTGCTTACTTTCAAAGACATCAAAGTTGACACAACCACTGAATCCACAAAAAGAAGTGGTAGAATGAACATTTCAAAGCATGCAACAGAGGTCTCGCATCCAGAGCAATTAAAGGAATGACAAGGTTAATAAATTGAGAAATTATCCAGAGTGAAACATTTCTCCTTTGCTTCTCATTGGTTAATACATTTGCAGTTGGCATTTGGAGTTTGGTAAGGTCTAAAAATGCAATTTATGTTAAAAGTGTAGGTAAACACAACAAAAGTCAATGACATTTTTTAAGACTTTTAAAAATGAATTATTCTGCTGTATATTAAAAACTGTTCAAACTCATTCATGGCAAAAACTAATAATGCAGCCATATCAGAGTTGTGTTATCGCCGATACAAAACCAAACATTTCTAGCTTTTGCCACTTCATATTAATGTCTATGTTTTTAATCTTTAAATAATGGCTTTTATTGTGAAGAATTTACAGGAAATTAAACATGTACCTCACCAAATTAGTATAGCTTCACTAGCCGGTTCTTTCTGCTCACAGGGGTTACTTCTACATACATTTACCTCATTATTTGACACTTTGGTCACTTTTCCGATATTGTAACATTATATGACTGAAAACAAGGAAAAGCGTAATAGGTCCCTTTTTTAATGTTGAACCTCGCTGTCTATTCCTCTGTGCAGTTAGGGCTGGATATTTCTGTCCAAACCTAACCTGAGTCCAAGAGAGTAGTAACTGAACCTGGCAGGCATTCTTTTTTTTATGTATGATCATGACCTGAACCCATTGCAGTTAATGTAAGCTGAAGCTTGAGTTTGTTTTATGCAAATTGTTGCCTGTTATACTCTGATTTTATTCATTTTTACAGTATATATATAAAAAGAACCATGTCAAATAGGCTAACCCAGCTGTCAAGACCGAACCAAACCCAAATATCATTTCTAAAGCCTTCCGTCCGGTCCCATTGGGCTCAGGTCAGGTATCCACCCTTAAGCCCCAGTCACTCCATACTGTAAATTTCTGTATCTCACCATCCTGTGCCTCTGTGGGAATCTGGGAGCTGTTGCTTTTGGAGCTGCTCTTGCTCCTCTTGCTGCTCTGGGATGTGATGGAGGGGTTAGACTGCAACTTCTTTGTGTGTTTGGGTCCTGCTGAGGAGGATGAAGAGGTGGATGAGCCACCTCTTGGGAGAGAGCCCAGCTTAGGATGCTCATGAGGGCCACCGTTCCTGACCCCGTTGGAGTGGAGTGCATGCGTGTGAGGCGTGTGATGCGGACAGTGCGTGTGAGGGGAGTGTGTGTGTGAATGGTGCTTGGCTCCATTGCGTAGTTGACTGCTGGGCTGTGTCCGACATGGCTGGGTGTGGTGGATGGGCGTGGATCTGGCTGCTGGTTGAGCTGTGTAGAGACAAAAGTACATTTATTTACAATAGGCTGAAGACAATAAGCATTTGTAATTGAATCAGATTTAAATTCAGTTAACTCAGCTGAGGTTAGGACAGTTTAGATCAATAGTGTTTCTGTCATACAAGAAAAAGACCAGATCTCCCTCACCACAATTAATGTAGGATTTATTGTGCTGAATTTCAGTATTTTGAATAGCTGTTCCTGATTATGATTATCACATGAATATGACAAATGACTGAGACAGAATTCCAGCATATTCATTCTGACGGAGTCTTGTCATTATCAGTGAATCTATTGATTATTTGATGCAACAAATCATTTCATCCAACAAACAGTCCAAAACTCAAAGAAGATAAATGAAAACAATTATATATATTACATTATAAAAGATAAATTGAAGAGCTGTTATGATTAGTTAAATGGATTAGTCAATCAAAAGAAGATCAATCACCAACTATTTTGGTATTCAATTATTGTTTTAATCTGGTTTCTTTAGTCCTTTATAACAGTAAACTGAACACCTTTAGGTTGTGGTCTGTTGGTCAGGACAAAACAAGACATTTGAGGACTCATCTTGGGCAGGAAAAGGACATTTTACAGACAACTAATTGATTGACAAAAAAAAATAATCAACACAATTATCGATAATGAAAATAATCATTAGTTGCATTCCCTTATTAATTGATTATCAGCATGGTTGATTGTTTTTTCTGTATACGTAATTGAACTGTATCTAGAAGTATTGCACAGTATGCAGCTGTTACTGTTCCTAGTAAAGGGGTCACATTAATATCCCTGACACAGTATTCAAGCATTACACCTGATCAGTATTTAGCTCTGAAGCAGGGCTGAGGCACCTCTCAGTGTGTGTGCAGACTTGTGCTGATGCAGCATCACGCAGAGGGAGGCTCTGGGAAACTGAGTCCAATTACACAGCCCACCCCCAGGGCAAGAACTCATGGGAAGAGCTATGTATTTACTGAAATGACCCCTGATCCTACTTGTCTAGACTCTTACACAACAAGAAAGAGACAGCAGAAAAAAAAAATTAGGATAAATGAGAACAGTGTTAGGGAGAGGAAAATTGGGCTTTTTCTCTCTTGGAAACCCCCATCTCTTCATTACCTGAGATTTTATTATAATCCAGTTTTTATACAATACATACAGTATCTACTATCACAAACACTTGTGCACATGCACATTATGTTAATCTTGGCTGAATATGCAACTTGGTAGGCCTATATTTTATCTCCAAGCGCTACCGAGCACTAAGTAGAGAGAAGGAGGCAGAAAAAGTACACCTTTGTTGCCAAGCCAAACACACAGCCTGAAAAGAAGAATAAAATGGAAGCCTGGTTTTTATATATTATGGTAGTATTTAATACCATCCTATTGAGGCCCTAAATATTTTCTTGACCTGAAAGCATATGGTGTCGAGAGGTGTGGAGAGGCTGAACGGGGCAGGGTAGAGTACAACAGACCTACAGAAAATCAAAGCACAAACAGCACCTCAGATACACACACAGTTAAACTGACAGTGTGGTCCTAAGCTCCAGCTATGAAACACGACTGGCAATAAAAGCGTCCCTTAGATAACCGCTCTGAGACAGATAACCCAACCAGGCCTGTTTTGATTGGCTGATGGCCCTGGTCACATAACCAATCCAGTGTTATTAAAGATTCTTTCATTCAGCGTTTTCTAACTTTGCTCCAGATGTTTGGCAGGCTGCAGGGCCAATGTGTGCGCATGAGTGTGTAGGCGTGCATGCATGTGCAGAGGTAGTGAGAAGGAACCATACTTTCTCCTCCAAAGTATGTCAAAAGTCAATACCTGCTGTTCTCTTGTGTTATGTCTCTCTTTCTTCCTCTTTTCCTCCCTCACTACATCTCCTCCATTTCTGTCAGTCTTTCTTGTTGTTCCCCTTTTAGCGTTTTGCACAATACTATATTTTAACACCCTGAGCTGGCCAGGATGTAGCTCATAAGGGGATTATAGAGAAGGGAGGAATGGTATGCACACTTTTTCAGTACTCTCTCTAGGTTTGTATTGTCCTCCAGGGACTATGAGTTGTTGAGAAATTCATACTTCGTGTGTGTGTGTGTGTGTGCGTGTGTGTGTGTCGGTGTGTGTCAGTGTGTGTGTGTGTGTGTCGGTGTGTGTGTGTGAGTGAATATAGGCGGATCTGGCAGGCAGGCAGGCAGACAGACAGAAAGAGAACGGGAGTCAGGACTGTCTCCAAACAGAGCTTGAGGTTAGGCCCATTCGCACACACACAAATATACAGTATGCATGCAAGAACACGTGTGGACACACACACTCATGCACATGCACACACACAGACACAGCACAAGGTCCCTTTGTCTGAAATCAAGAAAGTAAGTGAGAAAGAAAGAGAAGAAAGTTGAATAAATGGGTTGCTGCCTGTGCATATTTGGACCAGGAGGATGCATGGGTGTGACTCATAAACACAATGATTCAGCAGTCGGAGCTGGTTAAAAATAACAGCAAATAAAGAGCCAAATGACTGTGGGATTAACATGATGAGTCTGGGAAACCACAGAGTGCGCATGTGTCTTGCTAACACGGCAATGTTTTGCACTCAGGGTCATGTGACCTCTAGTACAATGCACGTCACATCTGTGCAGATGTTTCTGGTAAGAGCGAGTGAGCATAAATGAGTTACAAATGCAACAGCACTACCCCTATTCATACACCCTCCACCTCTTCCTCCTGGTGTCTCCAAGCTACTCTGTACTTACCTACCTCCCTCCCAGACCAGAGCACTGTTGTTCATCTCTCTCTACTTATCCTCTGCTGGAATGAGTCACCAGGATGACTGTGAACTCTGTCTGTCTCTGTTCCAGCTGCTTTATCCTACTGTCTCCACTGGTGCAGTTTGTCTGTCTATGTAAGTTAATGTGTTGAATGCACTGAACTATAGACAAGGACATAAGAAATTGGATGTTTCATCAGATAGTTTTTTTGTAACACACAAGTATATTCTGCTAATTATGAATACTGAATAAGAAATGCTTAGTACAGCTAGACGTATGATTTTTTTGTTAGTAAGCAACAATAATATTAACCATTGGTATGGTACAAAAACAATTCAGTTTCATTGCACAACATTTCAAAATCCCCTCTGACTGTTTTGAATTGGCTCTAAAACATCTAAGTATTCATCCCAATCTCCCAAAAACATCTTACCCACTGAATGCCGTCTGGATTTCTTTTGCAAAGTTGTACTGTTTTTAACTGTGTCAAGCACTTAAACTTTGCAAATGGGAAAATTATATGTTGGTGCTGTGAAATGTTATTTAAAACAGTTTTCAATTAGATTACCACACATTTTTGGCTGCTCTACAGCTCTCCAGCCAACACTACAATGTTAATGAGGCTTGTTTAGTTGCACCCATTCAGTACATTGAAAAAGTCGTGTGAAAGAGGAGTTCTGTCAGATGTACAAGACTGCTGCTTTTAAATGGGGTGTGATTCATTCCTAAAATTAGGAATGAAATTAGAAGTGAATCACAAACAGTGATTCAACTTGGTATGAAACTAAAGGCTTATTCTAGTTACTTGCATAAACCACTTAATCCACTTTACACACACAAATAATAGCTTATAGTATCTGTATAGTATGAGTCAAATGAAAAGTTTAAATCTCGTGTTAAAATTTTTATCTCAATAACAATATCTCACAATAACCATATTTATATAACAGACAGATGTTAAGGTAGAAATACACTAGGCAGGTCCCGTTTCATTGTGTGTTATTATATTCAATGTGCATGTGTCATTTGTTCTTTAGGTTCAGTTGCTGGAGCATGTTTTGGCCCCTGAGGGTGCACTAGAGAGCTGCTTAAAATCTGTTGAGTACTTGAAGAAATTCTGAACCTGTGATGAAAATAAAAGGAAGTATCATTTGAATGGGAGACATAAGTAGCATTCTTGAAGGAAACAATAGTTAAACTCAACCCTGAATTACAGTATTAGTCTATTATGTATGAGGTGCTTCAAGATGGATAGACCCACCACAAATAGTCTTGATATCATAATAGAATGGATTTATCTTGCTAATATGATTTAGCATGTGCTTCATTTGTTTCTGCTTCAAAACTGAAAAAAGTTCCTGTCAAAACTCATATAGAATAAAGACAGTGTCCCATAAATCATGTATATTTAAATAATGATACATTTAATTAACAAATCAAATTATTCATATCTTTTCAACTGCAGTAACAAGACACAACAGCCTAAATTTGATAAAACTATCGGAGTGCTCCAAGGGTTGACTTTATTGCAAGTTGACTGATGTGTTCGTACCTGCACTTGTTTGCGACACAGCCTTTTCTAAAATGGGGAAAAACAGAGATGTGGATAGGCATTATTCTTCTGGATTTTACACTGTGTTTTTGCCAAGTATATTTCTTTGTTTTTTGTGTTTGCATAAAAACATGAAATATGTACAACAGCTTGCCCAATACCCATAAGTTCTGGAAAGACTTTCTGAGGTTTTTTTGACATTCAAAACTCCATTTATTCATTTCAACTTAGCTGTTGAAACACTTAAATGACTCTTTGTTTCGCAAAATGTGACTCATTTGTTTTAATTTAATCTGACAATTGAATTTAAAGAATAGGATTAGGCCTATATTTACAAAAAAAAAGAGTACCCATGGCATTACTACCCACACACTGGACTTTCCAGCTCTCAGCTCTGTGTCACTGTTATCTAATTGACAGTAAATATGAAGGATGTGGTTATTTGTTTGTGTGTGAGCAACAAAGAGATAGCTAATTCAGAGAAACTGAGAGAAAATGATGGAGAGAATTAAGGCAGAGGATCAGAGATGGAAAACAGCTCCTGCACAATGACTGGTCTCTAATTAAAGGCAGTGTCAGAGTCCTGTTTGATTTCCCACCAACAAAAGTACACTCTTCCCCTTTCACGGCAAAATAATAACAAACAGCACAACTTACACACACTTTCCTGTATTCATACACACATTCTTAAAAAAAGGACTTATCCTCTTTTATATTTACTTTTTTTAGTATTTAAAATTGAGAAAAAATATCAAAGTGGAAGTGACATATGTGATAAATGCTGCTGTGATCATTTCGTTGATAAAATACACATGTCGCTGTTTCCTGGTGAGACCAAAAGAGTGCAAGCAGTTTAACATCTGTGAACATGTGTATCCTGCTGTGACTGTGACGTCAAAGGCAGCAGAGTATTCATGACATCACTGACGAGGAGCGTGTCTATGTGTGTGTTCAGTTCTGGCAGTAATACACACTCACATTATGTTAACAGCTCTCTCTGCACATTGTTCTCAGACAGCTTGTCATAGGCCCAGGGCCAGACACATACTACTGCTCTGATGTCATAACTGCGAGACAGAACATACGAGCTGAGGAATCTTCTGTTTTTGCTTCTGTTTCTTCACCCTCTCATTCACAAACATGCGCTTGCTCACAGATGTCACACAGCCATGACCTCACCGCAGGCCTGAGTCACTCCTACTTTATAATGTCTTCACAATCATTTTAAAGCCATAGAAACTGATGATGATTGAATGATCAGCTGCAGATGACATAATGTGCTGATAGCGGCATAGGTGACTCTCAGAAGATATACAAACCAGCTCACAAAGACAAAAGGTAGAACAGACAGGACAATTAAAGTGACAGACATATAATTACGCAGACAAGCAAGTATAAACTGTCTGTGTTCACTTGAGAAAGTGATAACATTTGAATCTTAGCACTGTTTGGTTTGTGGTTCAAATCCATTAAACACGTGTGATTGTGCAATTTATAGAGGGAAAAACCTATGAATGAATAAGGGAGGCACATGAATGCAAATGGGTAGGCAGTAAGGACTGGTGTACATGGCGGTACATTTTGTCCAATCCTACTGTAGTTGCATAACCCTCCCTGCGAAACATATGGAGCTGGTGGGTTTCATAGTTTTTATTGGGATGTAAAATGAAGCACAGAGAGAGCAAGACAGAGAGGCTGAAAGAAAATTTAGACTCAAACTACTTTGTCGTCCAGCATGGGCCTGAAAATAGACATACAGCAGACAGGACAGGTCGAGGCACAAACATACCCCATTCACCTACTTATCCATTTCCTGACTGAACTTCTGGTTGTTCAGTTACCACAAACTTGCTATTATGGTAGGGCAGGTTTGTGTGTTTGTGCATGTCAACCAAGGCTGGCCCTCAATTCCAGGAAAAACGCTCCTAGTTTTCTAACACATGCTCATATGTCTGCTTATTAAACCTTCTTCTCATCTCTTTATTCCTCCTTTCATTCATGACTCATTCACTGATACTATCCCTTCTTTTATCCAAGGAGGGTTGAATTTAGGGCAACTGGACTCTTTGGTTGTAGATACTTGAAGACCTTTCACCTCTCATCCAAGAGGCTTCTTCATTTTTAACTGACTGGTGGAAAGCCATCGTATTTAACCACTAGTGGGTCATTATCAAGGTCATTGATGCCCCTAGTTTGTTAGTGCTTTTGGCTGGTGTAACAGCAGTTGTTACCATTGTTGGAGTCACCCAAGGCCAAGTGTAAATGACAGTAATTGGAGTTGTCACATTAGGCCAAATGTGAATGGTTCTTAAGTCTCTACTTTGATGTAGATAGCCTGCTTCACTCCTCTTCCAAACCATCTGTCCTCCCTATCCAAGATATGTATGTGTATGGTTGTTCAGTTTCCCTGATATATAAATATGTGCATTCCTCCCTGCACTGGACTGCATACACTAGGTTGTTTTTGCTTGTGTTTGGGTCTTTCAGCTGGACCAGTTTCAGTCTTAATGTGTTGCTGGGTTTGAAAAATACAGTAAAACACAGTATTTGTCAAAAATCCTTCTGAGTGTCTCAGATACTCCAGACTGAATGACTGAATGACGATGATGTTGTGTTTATTCTTCTTTTCTCCACCACCCGCAGTGTCGGTGCTCTTCTTGGATCTTGTGGCTGTTTTCGCAAAGGTCCAGTTAAGGTATTCACAAGTTTTAAGTGTCTGCTTCAGGTATTTGTGCTCCGTCTCTTGGGCCTGAGAACTTGATGATAGATAAGCACAGTCCATAAAGTCCAAGCTGTTGTTCCTGACATCCTCTCATGTCAACTTGCTCTGATACAACAACCTGAACTGTTCTGAGTCCGTTTCTGTTGTTTTTCCTTATGGCTAATTATGTTGCTATGATAAAGATCAACTATTGGTAAATGCTGTGGTGTGATGACAAAGTTTAATCCTTTTAGCTTAGACATCTTGCTCTGATTGGGTAAGTTCGCTGTCTGACAGGTCTTTCATCCATCAGTCGTACTGTATGCGTCATCCAGTGTGGAATTATTAGTTTGCCTCTTGGTAAACTATTCTGCTTTCGTAGACTTGCTGGCTTGTGACTGTAGGTTTTGGAATTCCTGTATCTGTCTTTCCTTGCTTTTGGCATGTCGAGATAGTTGTGCTTTCTTAATCAAGTCAGTGACCTTCTCCAACACTGCACTGGGCAGATGACTTGGCACACTAAGACTGAACTGGTCCACCTGAAAGTTTGCACACCCTTACACAAGAAAAGCAACCAAGTATACGCAGTGCAGTGAGGAATGCACAGATTTGTATATTGGGGAAACTAAGCAACCATTAAACACACACATGGCTCAAAACAGGAGGGCCAAGTCCTCAGGTCAAGACTCAGCAGATTACCCACACCTGAAAGGTAAGGGATGTTCTTTCAATGACAACAATGTACATATTTTATAGGGAGGACTGATGATTTGAAAGAGTGAAACAAGTCATCTATGTCAATGTAGAGAAACCATCTCTCAACAGAGAAGGAGGTCTATGACAACACTTATCCCCCAACCACAATGCTGTCCTTTCATCTCTTCCCAGGAGACTTTACCATTTACATTTGGTCAACAGACAGATTTGGTCAGATTTGGTCAGATGGACGTAACTCTTTACATGTTTGTCCCTGTATTATCACTGCTTTCATTCACAAGACAGTTGTGCTGACATTTTTCCTGAAATGTTACTCAGTCTTGAGGTGGGAAATCAGTGGTGCAGTTCTTTCACATTTCAGGGATGGGCTGCATGTGTGAAAGGGGCTTTGGATGAGAGGTGAAACATCTTTTAGTAGCTACAGCCAAGTCCAGTTGCCCTTGATTCAACCTTCTTTGGATAGCCATGACCTGGATGACTGAGAATCTTCCTTTTTTTAAATGACAGGAAGGACAGATTTAGACCAGTGTTTTAAATGTTTACAGTGGCATTACAGGTAAGTGGCAAAGCACTGAGGCAACTAGAGCTTTATGGGTGTTATTATTGTGGAGCTCGGTCTTCTAAGTGAATAAATTACACAGTATGACTAGTTTAAAAATTAGGTTGAGATTCTACTTATTTAAAGCTTGAGCAAAAGCAAGAAAAATATATGTGGTGGGGTAATGACATAGCATACTTGCGTAATCTTTAGCTTTGAAACAGAGAGTTGGAATGACTGAGACCTCGTCTGCACATCAAGGAGAGTAAAAAGGAGTCTCTCTCTGGCTGAGACATAACCTTTGGACTCATAACATTAAGGAGGGAAATGGGTAGTGGTGGTTGGTGATATAACTCTTGAAGGAGGACCTCCAGGTGTTGTGGCCATCCACCACCAGCAAATTGAGGTGGAGAAGTGTTGATACACCCAGTGTTGGAGTGCAATAATTGGACAGCTGGAGTTTTTTGGGAAGTAGTTTAGACTTGGAGAGCTGAGTGTAAATAAAGCACACACACAATATGAGACACGTTTCATGCTCCTGTGCCACTGCCAACATTCTATTATATGTTACAGCAATGTGGACCAATATTGTGTTGGATCAGTCAAAAACTAGTTTCACACATGGAATAAACAGTGACATCAAACAGAAAGCTGAACCCGGAAACCTCTAGGTCCTGTTACAGAAGAAAGAAAACTGCTTTCAAAATCACATCTGCATTTGTAATAACTCAAATTACTAAAAGTCCACCATATGTTATGTGTTTCACTACATTTGTCTAGATAGGGTTGGCAAGTTTTGTTGAACTCTAAGGGAGATCGGTCTTGTGCTAAAAGGGATTACATAAATGAAACAAAAAACATATAAGTGGCCTTCAACAAACACCATGTCCACAAGGCCAGGACCATCTCAGATTAAAAGCTTAAACTATAAATGTTTTGAGTGTTTTTTGTTTTAATTTTTCAGGCATTTTTGCCTTTATATTTATTTTTAGTCGACAATAAGAAGGAAAGGAGAAGTGAACCAGGGATGCTGTGATTACATGGTCACTAAGATACTGTATAAAAACAGCAGTGAAATTTAAGCTTAAAACTTTCACAATGATATTAGTGACATGAGTGCAGGAGGATAACAAACAAACAGTTAGGATGACACCTTACTGTGCGGGAAAAAATAATGATTTCATGAAAGAAAACAAGTTCAGGTATTTTGGTTTGTTAAAAATACAAAATCATAATTTCCAGTACAGTGCTAGACACTTATTTACTTCATCTTGGATGCTTAACCCCAGAAGCACATTTTCAGGCAAACTGATCAATGAGATTGTATTGAGTTTCAGAGGCTTGTGGAAGTGTAGCTTTCTTGGATGTGCCATCGGGACTTTGGCTCCCTATTGATCAAATCTAAGATTTAATTAGGATTTATTTTGCCATGATGTCCCATGAATCCTAGATAATTACAGGCAGATGGAAGCAAAAACCACAGTGCCAGTCACACTCACCTACTGTAGTGTTGTCATGGTAGTACCCCAACAATCCCAGGTTCAACAAAGCAGAGAGACAGAAAATACAATGTAGAGAAGCAGAATGAAGTGGAAGAGGTGTTTGATTTCAAGTTTGGAGATTTGGGTGCAGACCTTCTTGTGTTCAGAAATCAGAAACTTAACCTACTTTCTGTCTGTGATTGATTATCTACCCTATTTCTTCAGGGTGTGTAAATTATTTGTTAAAGGTCAGGACAATGTGACTCACCAGACCACTGACCTGTAATGGAAATAAACTCTCACCAGTTTCTGTTCATTTGTGTGTCTGTGTGTAAACTTTGTATGAAAGACTGTGCTATCTACTCACATGTGATACTCTTGCTGGGTGTCGTAAGCGCCGTGTGCGTAAGGCTGCTTTTGCAATTGTCTCCGTCATCGCCTCGCAACCTTTCTGGGGTGACATTTGACCTCAATATGAGGGGCTCAGTATAGGTGTTGGCCACATCTAAAAAGCAAACACACACAAATAAAAACACAAATTAAAAAAAACCAAATCATTATCTGTAAGACAACACAATTTTATGTGTGTGTGTGTGTTAAGTGTATTTTGAAGGTGATTCACGTTTCCTGCATGAATAGCAGCTTTTCATGAGGGTATTATCCGGTACCAGCAGCAAGCCATTTTCCCACTAGTAGTAAACATGTCTATCCCCATGTCATTTCCCATCCACAAGCACTTAATTAATTTAAACAGAGTAGTTTTGCTGACTTCAACAAAGCAGAAGATTTTGTCTGTGTGTGTCTATGTGTTGGTGTATGCTCTGCACTGAACTTGCATCTGGAAGCAGTTAAATCACACCCCTTGGGACTGTTTAGGGGTCTATGTGCACGCTTGTGAAACCTGAAATCTGTGTGGGTGTATGTGTGCGTGGGTGTCCACTTGTGTTTGAGAGTGGACGTATTTGTGCGTTTATGTGTGTGTGTTTTAGCTTGAACATATAAGAGGACATACACATCATACACATACAGTATAAAAGTCTGGGTGTTTTATGTGTTCACTGGTACCGTGCAGTCTTCTAATGAAGCTGTTATTATGAACACATACACACACACACAAACACACACACACACACACACACACACACACACACAAACACATACACTACACAGAGGCCTTCAAAGCAGGGCAGGCTTGGGCCTCTGAGAGGTGCAGACTCATTCCTGGGCAAATGGGAGCCAGCTGGGTTTGATAAACACACACATACACACATGCACACACACACATGTCCTGTGCGTGGACTCAACACTTCCCGACTATGTTTATTTACTCTATTCACTTCAGCTAACTTCTCTATCTGTTTTCTCGTTCCTGTCCCCTGCCTCTCACACTCCTCGTCTCCAATTCACATTCTCTCTTTGCTCTTACAAATAAATTCCTTCACATATTTGGCATAACTCTATAGATATATTCCCATTTTAACATATTTACGGCCCATGCTAAGATGTTTCAGCCGTAGAGTAGCGTTACCACAGCAAACATTATTTTGCTCAAAGCAAAAGAAATGCAAAGTAAGGCAGATATTTTCTTTCAATGATAAAATGAAAACAAAAATATGATTGTAAGAATGAGTGGAATAGTTGATAGAATAGAAATATCTGGTTCTGATATTGTGTTTTTCCAAATACAACGACTGTGCTGATAGTACAGGCCAACATCTGCACAGTAGTGGGAGAAAGGTTATGCATTATTCATTAAAGCATGCGGAGAAGCACAAATGGTAAATATCAAGGAACACAAATTCTCTACTACCATTAATCATCAGCTGATAATGATAAGCTAAGCACCAAATAAAAATGCAAACACAAATCCATTAACATGACAGTCTTCTGTTCATACTTTTTTAAATAAACCTGACAATTTTGCATTTTGCTTAGAGTAAACCCTATATAATCTTTGACCCCCTCTATTGTAGATAATCTATTTAATTTGCATTTACTGCACTGTCTTCAGTATTATTCATTATTGCCTCTTCCTGTAATCAAGACAAAATTCTCATATTAAGATATTGTGACAGTAACCAATCTTTTAAAATTTGAGGGGAAAAAACTAACACTTATGTTTTACTTTTAACTCACACAAAAGGCATTTGACTCCATACATACTGTATGGAGTCAAATGCCTTTAGAGCATGGGTTTTATTTATAACACACTGATAGATGGACTATAATTATTGTAACATTTTTTCCATATTATTTAAAATGACTAAATAACTTCACAAAAATAACCATCATGATACTAAAAGGGAGTGTTACATTTACGACAGATGAAAGACCACTCAGTCATGTTTGTTGAAGTTAAAGCTAAAAATATTGATACAGTGAATTTGTTATTCAATTCATTCAACAAATCAACAAATTCAATGCTGTTAATGTTGTTGATGCTTTTTTGAAATATTTGTTATGTTCTGTATTGCTGAAACAGTGAAGCCAGATTCCAACCCTTCTGGGCATCCTTACCCTGCCTGAAGGAACACTATCTTTATTTTCTTTGAAAATAAAGTAAATCAAAGCTACCGGTCTGAATTACTTGATTATATAAGGTGTTCCAACCTTGATGAAGAGGTACAGTGTATTGAGTAGAGGATCAGTGTTTACCTAAGCTTCCATGTGTGTGTGAATTTGCAGGCATTTTTGTTTGTAGTGGGATTTCTGTGTGAAGTTTGAGGAGACGTAAACAGGGCCTGAGGGGATGGGAAGTGCTTCCTGCTCTTCCGTTCTATTAGACAGTGGCACACACACACACACACACACACACACACACACACATGTAATTCATACTCCAGTGCTACTCTTCTACATCAGCTCTATCCATACACTATGTTTTTGTCTTCTGCATGTGGAAGCCATTTTTAAGGTCTTGTCTTCCATGTTGTATCCATTAGTCTCAATCAGCCTGCTTCAGATATGAAAGCCACTTGTGAGAACTGTTGATCTCAACACTGGCAAATGTCTATTTAGGAAATACATAGTGTATAAAAGGCAATGTATGTCACTGTCATGCAGTGTATATTTCTATCGTCACATCTATCCTTATTTTACTTTCTTATATTTTACTTTTTTGTATTTACTGTATTACTTGACACCTCACACTCTGCGTAAGGTTTCAGAAGACATTTCAGGAAAAAGAAAATACTTCTAAATCCAAATGTACATGCGGTCATGTATTTGTAATAATCCATTTCAATTTGATGTATAATATTCCTAGTTAATCAGTTATCAACTAACTCATCAACATCAGTCGGTTCCTATAATCCATTGTTCTATGCAGCTGTTATCCATTTCATCAAGATGTCAATGACAGTTCATTAAAAATATATATTTCATATATGTGCTGGTGAGTAGCAATTTAATTTAATGGCTTTAGGCATGTGGCAGGTTTTTGAGAATATTGAGATTTGAATATGATTTCCACAAAGAGCGCTTAAGGTGGTATTTATGGGTTATACTCAATGTCTTTCTGATGTTGTTTTGTTCTCATTGTTTGTAGGCTGCTTTCAGGGGGGCGAGAATGTCATTAGCAAAGCCACACAAAAGCCCTGCGTAAGCAAATTTCGGGAATCGAAAGGGGTAGTTTTCTTCAGTGCAACATAACATGATTCCACAACAATCATTTTCAAGAAGAATTTCCACATCTGAGAAATACAGATTTAGCTGAACTAGCAAGACAACGGTTGTGCAAACTCCTTGGAAGTGTGACAAGTCATAGGAAGCATCTCTGCCCTTCTTGGAAAAATGAATGTCAACGATATGCAATAAACACACACACCGGGAATCTGAAAATCTGTATAACACGAGCACATGCCTACTAAGTAGAGTTCAACCACATGGTCAGCTGAACCAGTGTATGTGTCAGAACAGTAGTCTCATTCAGACTCCTGATGCCAGCAGAGCACTATGGGTTAAAAATGTATAGGTCTTGTGACTCAGTCAAAGCTTTCCCTCTGTAAACGTTCTTAACCACGATTGTTGGAGCTAAACACATCCCAACCAAAACCCCTAGTGCCATCCAAGCAGGCCTTCAACCAATTGTGTGCTGGCATCAGCATCAAACCACCAAACCGCCCGACCTCAGAGCCATTTCTGAGATCTGAGAGAGATGAGCCTCTAATTCAAATCAGACCAGAGCAATCAAGAGCCGCCGAAGAGATCTGGCAGTGTGTTTACACGTGTGGGTGAGTATGTGTATTTGTTTGTGCATCCTTGACTGTGTATGTGTGTTTTCATGTATGTGTGTGTGTGCATGTGTGTTTGAAGTCTAGTCTATGTACACGTGTCAGTGGCCCTGAAGGGGCAGTCCAGAGGAATTTCAGTCTTCTAGTAAACACAATCTTAACTATTAAAGCAAAAACATATGCATCACATAGGGTAATGATTATTATGAACACAACACAACACACAAACACAGTTTTTATGAAAAGGAAACTTCAGTGACATATCCTCAATCACCAGAAGGGGAGCGCAGCCTGCTGTTCCTCTGGGTATGATCTCTGAGGGGGAGTCACAGAGAACAGAGTGCTGAGCTGAGTTTATCTGCTGGCTTTCAAACCACCTCCACCTTGTTCCTACAGTTTCTCTAATACTTTGTTAGTAGCACAGACTTCTAATGTGTGTACAAAAGAGGTCTCTGAGGTGTGTACATCCCTTTGGCAAAGACATACAGTACATACGCTTTCACCAGCCACCCACAGACAGGAACAAACAGGCATCCAAAAAGCACCAGATGAGTTAATGAAGTGAAACTCATACACAGACAAAATGTTCACTGCACCTCTCTTTAATACTGTCAAAAGTTTGATTACATAAATGGGGCTGAAATAATGAACAGTTGATTAATTAAACTTTATTTTATTAGTTTTAGCTCATGATTTTTTTTCATAATTAGCAGCATTTGACTAATGACTTTTAGAGTATTAGTCTGTTTCATGATTGTAAATGAAATAATTTTAGGTTAAAACAAACAAATCATTTGAAGACATTCCTGGGCTTAGAAATTACGATTACCATTTTCCACCATTTTTCGGACTAAATGATTAACTGATGAATCAATAATAATTCCCGTTACACTCCTACTTTAAAGTTCATGATTTTCACATTCACACCCTGCTGACTCATCTCTTAAAGCATAAAGATAGAGATAAGAATTGAGAGAATTGGAAAGAAAGCAAAATGAGATGAGGCTGAGAGCAACCAAGCAGAATAATGTTCAGCAGAGTGCAGTTAGTGGAGACGACGCAGTAGTAGCTCTCTGGCCAACAGTAATGACTGGAACTGATTGAAACCACACAGCAACGCTGGAGTTCTGACCGGAACGAAGGATAATACAAAGAAAAGAGCACACAACTACAGCAATGGTGTGGTTTTTATTTGTCTCCCTCAGCAAACACACACACACAGTGAAAAGGAAAGGAGAAGCAATTGTTTTCGCTACCATCCAGCCAAAAGCCCAAACACACACACACGCTCACGCACGCACGCACGCACGCACACACACACACACACACACACACACACACACACACTGTGCAGAGGGGCTATAAGAGTGCAACACTGGAATATGTCCAAAATCAGAGATTATAGCTGCTGAGAGAATGAAGCAGTGTAAGCTCATTAAAGACAAAAACTGTCTGCTGTTGAACAGGCTTAAGGGGAATTTAATTGTGTTACTTTGTCTCTGAGATTCCTCTGGTTCCTGGGAAAATACAGCTGCTTTACTAAATTAATGTTATCGTGCTGTATCCAACACAAGGGTTCTGAGAAGTCAAATTGCTTAATATGTACACCATCACACACACATACACACACACACACACACACACACACACACACACACACACATACACACACGCTGTTCTGTACAACATATGAACATAATGACAAACAGTCTCACAGTCATAAACAGTCAAAGGTAAACAGAAATCACCAGGACTTCACATTCAGGAAGAGGCCACCTGAATGAACAAACAGATAGAAATAAACATCTTGACTTGTAATCTCATCCAATGGGAAATGTATACAATGCTCTAATGTATGGTGTCCAGCCAGGGCAAATGTATTGCAACTTAAGAAAACACATTCAGATTGACAAAATTAAGACCCAAATTAAGAAAATTTAATCAATTTACAACACATGTGCAGCATTTAGAAAATGTGCTGCAACCACCAGCAACACAATACATTATACAGACTACAACAGGTGTTTCCATAGGACACTTAAGAGTGATGAACACATCAATAACTCAAAAGCAAAAACAAGGCCTCTTTCCAACTATGGTAGAGTACACAAAAAGCTACAACATTATTTTCAGCCACCCACCAAGCTGGACTAATAATATTATTCTCTATGTACAGCTGGCTGTGAGAAGAGTGTGCAAGGACTGTGCAAGGCTATAAAGAGATACTTCAAATAATATTCAATAACCCCTAACCATTTTTTCCAAACTAAGTAATATAACCAACAGCAGATCACTGATGTCAAATGATTCTGGGGGACATTGCACGCTATAAGAATGAAGTTACTGAATATAGTTTCAGTGTGTATGCCCTTGACAGCCACTGTACTAATGCACACATCAGCAGCCCTTATATTGGGTTATAACAAATACAGTATACTAGCATTGAGCTTTTCCTAAACTCTGGAATAGTTACAAAGTGAGAGGAGGTATTGCAGACACCCCTGACTTCCAAAGTCTCATTTATTTTCTCCATAGACAATGTTACATAAGTGACAGTAAAAACATCAGGTGAGTATTGAGCACTGTAATTCCCAACTGCTGCAACAAACTGTGAATTGAATTGAACTACAGCTCTGTTTTGTGCCTTTGTTTAGCTTCCTTTCTATAGCAAGGGTAGCTAAGGATCTCGAGTACTGTAGCATTTAGAGTTGTCTACCTTGCTGAACAAAATGTTAAAGTTATGTCTTTTTGTAATATATTTGGTATCTCAACCACTTTTCAACCTGGAGGAAACAACAAGTGCACACACGAAGGAGTTACCACCATCTCATTCACTTCGGCAGTAAATGTGAAGTAACTGGCCTCTGCCTCAAGTGTCTTAACACAACAGACAGACAACTTGCTTGCTGATCGACTGTCACATCATGATGACACAATCTGTCAAGAGTTAAAGACAGGGGTTGTGAGGATTTAAGAGACTGACTCGAGTAAAGAATTGGTGGAAATTAGCAAGAGAGAGAGAGAGGGCAGGCTACTGGCTTCCTCAATGTTTGCGAGGTTGTGAAAGGAAGAAAAAAAAACATGCTTATCATAGGTCATATTTGCTGTAAAATACCTGAAATGACTTCAAGTTTATTTCAATCCCTGTGAGAAACCAAATTAGACACAAGCCTCAACAAACCTCAGGGACTAAAAAGGAAGAAGGAGGCAAATAGCTGCATATAAACATTGGAATGAAGAGAAGGAGATAAAATAAATGTAGTTTGGAGTAATAATTTCACATATGAGAGCATGAACAGGATGGACACACAAATGTTACACAGGCTACAGATACAAAATACATAGAGTAGGGATGAACAATTTATGGACATTTGGAAAAATAAAAAAAATTTAATAAGGACAAACATCTGACATCAAATAAGGTAGCTCACCAAAAAACAAATGACACTGGTGACCAGTTTCAACTGTATTTTTAGAGACAGAGAAGACGAGCTGCACCATATGCCCGAATCCTGGAAGTCCCCATTCAGAGCCTTTGAGGTGCTAAGTTTAAAACAATGATACAGCATCATGTGCTGCGGAGTTTTAACCAGGACATTTTGGTCATCTGTTTGTCATTTACCCTTGATCACTAACAAGGTAACTACAAGCTACGTGTCTCTTGTTTTCAGACATCAAAATGATACAGATTGGTGTTTCTTTTTTTGACCAAAAATTCTTTGAGTGAGGGTAAGTAGTGTCAGTCAACACAGGCATGCAGAGAGCATATTAACCAGAAACCAGCCAAGATTTTCATTGAGACTTGCCAGCTTGAAGAATTAAACTTTAATTAGCTACAGCTGAGTAAAATTTCCAGCAACAGTAGGTGTCAAAAGCAATAGTTGCAAACTAAAACATTCCCCTCCTACAGCTACATAGTTATTGTTAAGATCACTTCTCTTGTAATTTGAAAACTTAAAAAATTTATATTTTGATATAAAAACAAAGTAGAGTCCCAGAAAGCAAGAAAAACAGACTAGACATGGGCCGATATGAGATTCTGGCGGTATGATAACCATAAGCAAAAATATCACAGTTTCACGGTATGGCGGTATTGCTCTAAAATGTTCCTAAAAGGAAGAAAAATAAAGACAGACATGTTCATTTAACCTGAATCTGTAATGACAGTGTGAGGGGTCGTGATAGTCTACGCTGCAGCTGCACCACCTGAGGGATTTCTGACTTGCACTTTCTGTCTTTGACCAGACAAAAAATGGCTCATACCTTAGGAACGGTATGACAGAAAATTTGGCGGTTTTCGGTTATCGTGACTTTTTCTTATCGCGGTATACCTTGAACACGATTATCATCCCATGCCTAAAACAGATAATCACAGAGAAGTGGGTAAAAAGGCGATAAAGAGAAAAATAGTTGACAGAGTTTAGTATGTGGAGGTGAAAGGTTCTTATACAAACAGACAGCCTCATTGCAACAACACTTACAACAGCGAGAGGCACACATCTGTCAGCACACAGTACTATTCAATGGCCTTGTAATGACTGAGCAGGGCTTTATTCACCTACAGAAGAAAAGACTGCCATCCCACTATGGGGTGACAAGAGGGCTAAAAGCTCTCTCTAGGCTTATCTTGTGCATTTTGATTGGTTACTATAGAACAGGACCAAAACTCCTAATTAAACCATGGCCTAAAAAGTGCTACAGGAATGAATCAATAACCCTTTGACATGGTCTGGACCAAATTGAAAAAAAAAGTCATTATTTGTTGAAGGGCTTGTTGCATCAGATCAAGTTCAATTGCTTTGGTACTGTGTCCATACTATATGTGATGATCAACACGCAGCAGGCAAACACTAACCATATACATAAAGCATTGTGGCAAAAGCTGCTAAATTGTCCCAGTGGCCAAACATGGTACTGCAATTATAAAACATCTGAAGAAGAAGGCATTTTGCAGAACACCATTATAAAAGAACACCATTATAAAATAAACTGTATAGCACACTTCAAACTACTTACAAGGTCAATGTATTCATTGTATTGAATTTGTATTTTTAAACCACAAATATTTAATATTTGTAAAACGCTGCATTTCTGAGCAGCTTATCATTGAGGAATTTAAAAATAGACATAAATTCACATGTCATGAGCTGCACAATGTAGAGGCAGACCAGATAGAGAAAAACTTTCTTGGGTGAGAAAATCTCATTAGAATGAAGTTATGTTATCCATCCATTTCTGATTATATTTTCATGGCTGAGATTTATCCTCAGTTCAATCTTTTTATGTGCTTTTGTATTGTGTGTGTGTGTGTTCTCAGCTGTGTGTTGTCAATGTAGTTGTGTCTGTTGTGTTGCCTTCTCACTCAGCAGGCAGAGGAATGGATGGTGGGGGGTGAATCTGAGCGCTGAAAGCAGGGCCTTGTTGCCCTCAGTGGTAGACTGACCAGTCTCCTCCTCCCCACCCTGGCCCACCAACCTACCCTCAGCCTACACACACACACACACACACACACACATACTAGACCAGTCGGCCAGACAAGCAGTCTAACTTTAGTGGGAGAAGCCACAGTGTACTTTGTGATGGCTTCCTGAGGAGTGAGCACAGGTAAAGTCAGCACAGCCACAAGAACATGTTTGGGCACAAATTTGCTGTTTAATCACTCTAAAACTCTTCACCACATTATTAAAATTAGTAAATCAGATGCTGTACTCACACTCATCATGGTAAACCACAATGAAGCAGAGAGCAGAGATGTGCGTGTGTGGATTCTGTGTTTTTCAATTCAACACAGCGATCATAAAAAAGTGGGTTGAGACTTGCCTTTAAACAGCAAAACAAAAAAGAATACAAACTAAAAAAACTTAATTGACCAACCAAGATTTTGTGGCAGGTTCCCATGGCAACAAGCCACTTTAATGTCTCTGCACCTCCCTTACTGTTAACCACACCTACCCTAATTACCCCATAGGACCAACACGCCAATCTACAGTCAGTGCTGTTGTTTTCTCAGTGAAGCATTTTCAGCTGATCCTGCATGAGTCATTCACGCATACTGTTGCTCTGAGTTGGTCCTCTTGTCCATTCCCCACTGTCAGTCAACTCTTACCATGACCAATCACACAAAGGGGAAGGGTCATGGGATCATTCACTAATTCCCAAGAGTCCAATTGGTGATTCTGAATGTTCCACAAGGCTGAATTGGTTCTAACCCCTCAGATCATCCAAGATGTCACCCCCCTCCTCCTCCCCACAGACCAATCCCAGATCAACTCAATACAACTGTTGTGTCTGTCACCAGTTAGGCCTCTGACCTAATGAATCACTATGACAGCCACCAAAGCACACAATGTTTTTTCTGGGATTAAGTTGGAGTCACTAGAAGGGACTACTAATTATCACTCTTAAATGTTTGCACACAACAGTGACACGAGACCATTCCACATCAACCAGTTTCACAATGGTGAGTACATCAGTCTATTCTTGTTTTACGGTAAGAAGGTCTCCTATGGCTTGTAAAGAAAGGAAAATGTGTTGCATACAGCTATAGACTCACACACATAGCGGCCAACTTTCTGCCATAATGAGGTTCACATGCATGAGAGAGAATGGAGAATGGATGTCTTCTTTCTCAGCAGTAATCCACTAGCTCCTCTTTCTCATAATAAATGGCTTAATCACGCTATAACTTCTTTCTGTCTCACTTTTCTTTGAGCCAGCCACACTCATGTGTATACAGACACACACAAACCACAAAACAGCAAAGGAGTTATAATACAGCTTGTGTTAGTTGTTATAAAAACTTCACCTATTTAAGGCATGTTTGGACCCATCTCATAATTCATAACCCATTGAGTGTTCTTTCTCTAACACATATACAGTACCAGTCAAAAGTTTGGACACACTTTCTCTTTCAAGTGAATGGAAGAGTGTGTCCAAACTTTTGACTGGTACACAAACAGATGGAGAGCATTATTTTAATGTTTTGTCACTTTTTTCTGCTTCAATAATTGTCTTACCTGTACTGGGACATGGCTTTGGATTCAGGCAGCTGTTTGTGCTCTCTGTGCTCTCTGTGGCAGAGTTTGCATGTGAACTGGGTTGTGGAGCTGATGGACTCGGGTCCCCATCATCAGGTGGCTCTGGGCATATGGCAAGGGCATTCCTCTCCTCATCCATTGGCGTAGGCCTGGCTCTTATGGGAGGAGGTGGGGGGCCAAGGAGTGAGCCTGAGAGAGGAAATAGGCCAAAATATTACTACAGAAATTACCACAGTCAGATGACAGATTTCTCATTGTCTGTACTACATCGTGAGAGGTGTTGTCAGGCACGGCTTGAAGCAGCATGAATCCCTTCCCAGTTATTCTAAAACTACTGATGAAATGGGCAGACTTGAAACAGTGGTAACCCAACAGAAATGCCTTATCATTGCTAACTTTTAATTTGTTGTTTTTAATATCTGGTCTCTATTCATACACAACATTTTTAAGTACCAAGATGCTATCGTCGGCTCACATCAACACTGAAACATGGGGAAAGAGAGCAACACAAGAAGATGGGAACAAAGTTCTATAATAAAACAAACTGTATTAACAAATGTTATGTAAATGTATTTTATACAATTATTTTTTTTAAACTGGAGTCGTAAAACAAAAACTAACTAAACATTGTTCACATTCACAGAACTTTAATTCATAATCCCAATCAATACATCCCAAGGTATCCAGTATACAATACATGTCATACTGGCCTACAAGGACATGTGCAAACTGAAATCTTCAATTTAGTCATGAAACTGATTCATTAAAGATCCTGAACAAGCAGATAAATTATGTCCAGGCACGATTAAAAAAATGTTTTATGAAACTTTTAAACTAGCCTGCTTGATGACCAATTCGAGGGAGCTGTAGAATATTAACCAGGTAGATAGACGAAAGCATAATAACAAGAATGTAAAATACTTAAATAATAATAGACAAAAAGTTATTTTTGGACCAAGACTACAGCTTTTTGGTTCTTACCAAATGATTACAACGTAGGCTATGACTTTTACTTAGTCCATTCTTCAACCGTCTTACATGTGTTTTGTCTGATCATTTAGAGAAGTTAGCTGCTTCACCTATTAATAAGACACTACAAGCTGAGTGTGTGTCACGTGCCAACGTGTGTTTGGCGCGCGCCTACTCTGCCAAAGCAACTGGACAGCTGTTTGCGCGCCCCCGAGATGGAGTCACTGCCCTAAAAGTTTCGCCTATAGCTTTTTTTTGTGAAAAAGCTTGATGAAGCGAAGTTTATCGAGTTCGTATTTGGGGAATAAAAAACTATGTCACCATAAAATAACAGCAAAGTGCCTAGTTTATGTTTTTTAAACAGTAAAAAGTTCTGAGAAGTTTTCTTGAACAGAGGCTGACATCTCACCGCACGCTCAACAACAGTGCCAAACTTCTAGCTTTAATATGTACACCCACGTCTTCATTAACAAACCATTTTCACACTGAATTTTAGATCATATTCATATTAAATGTTACTGCTGGCTAATAACGGGCGAATTGTGTTTACATTTATTTCATGTCTGCACCCTGCTTTCCCAAAACGAGTCCCTGCATGCTCAGACCGAGCTCAGCTCAGTGTGGGGATCCTTTATCTGCCTGCATTAACTACTGCACGACTACTAACTTTGAGCTCCAACAGCAGTAAAGAAAAACAACGTCTTACCTTGTCTCTGGCTGGGACGCGGTGCAGCCGAGCCTGGACTAATTCATTCTCTGACCGCACCAGGTGGACTTCTCGCCCTCCGAGACCTTTCCTCTCCTCTTTTCGTCCAGTCTAGTCACTTTAACACGACCACGAATTTTCTCCCCAGCTGATATAGGTGACCTTAACTTCCAATTCAATGCATTTTTCTCCAGCGGAGATAGTTTTTCTCTCCGCCTCCCAACTTTCTCTCTCCGGCTCGCCCCGTCCTCCAGCAGACCAGATGTTGGGAAGCTTGTGTGTCTCTGCAGGCAGCTCTCTCTCTGAATACTCTTTGTCTGGACTGCAGGTTTCTCACCTCACACGTTCAACTGCAAACAAAATCACCACATTTCCAAACTTGTTCAAACTCTTAAAATGAGCAGTATCCGTCCTCTGCACTCCCGTCTCTCTACTCTCTGTACTCCTACTATACGTGCCTCAGAGTTATGTGCTCCAACTATTGGACAGGAAACTACAGTCAGCAGTGATTGTGCTTCCTCCAGGCTTGAAACTAGTTGGGCTGAACTATACTGTCATATAATTACCCCTTAACCTGAACCAGACACAGCAGCACTAGGCTAGCTTTCATGAGGAATTATGAGCCCAGGAACCATATGTTTTCTCATTAATGACAGACTCTGTGGAGATGGCAATAATGCAGGTAACAACAAAATCACTTAAAAGCATGCTCACTATTTAAGATATGGTGTCTGTAATTTAATCTAGTATAGCAAATTAACATACCATATTTCCTTCTATATGGAGTCATTGTTGCTGTTCAGTATTTGTATCCTTTAGGTGTGTTATAGCTACACATGAAAATATTTGCTTTTAATTAGCCAGATGTTTTTAAATTAATCATTTAATTGATTAGAACCTCAACAAACTACAATCTTTATGTTTGAAGAACCACATGTAGTTATAGTGTATATCATTCAGTAAAATGTTGTTTACATTTGCAAAGCAGTTTCTTTTGTTTGTGATGATGCCAGATGTATTGTGCTCTGGCGTGACAAGAATCAACCAAACTTGACTTTTTCTCATGTAGGGTCAGCTTTGGTAGATTTATTAGGTTGTGATTTGTTGTGGGAATTTTCCTCACTCACTCCGGCGTGCATGGGACCAACTGCAATGGCTTTGGGCACTGATGAGTCATGATTCATCAGCAACACTACTGTGCTCCCACCTTATAAAAACAGCACATGTATGTTGACATAAGCTGATTTTTTAAAAATTCAGCAACAGTTCCATGTCAAAAATAGTGAAATAGTGAAACTTGAACTTTGCACATATTAACTGACAACAACATGTGTTTTTATAATGTAGTTAATAATTATCATCACCATATGATCAGTAAGTGAGGATTTTTACTGACTAAACAAATAACACTGAAATGTAATTTTGCACTCTGTAATTAGACTGAAAATTGAGACCAAAAAGTTATTTTTCTTTCTCTTTGATTTCATCAATGCATGATGAATGTGTCGTAACTGCCGTCGGTAGTGGATAATCTGCTTCACAAACATGCAAATCATGTTGAGCTAAAATACAAATGAACCACAGAGGCTAGATAACATATGTTATATGCATCTGCATTTACACTCATTCAATAAGGATTTACAAGAGACAACTGTGGAGTGATTCATAAAGGGAAACCTGTGTAAATCTGTTAGTAGCTGTCAAACCAGTGATTTAATGCTACTTACATGGTAAATATATTGACCTTTGACAGCCTTCTTCACTCACTAATTTCTCAACTAGTTTTCCCCCATTGATGATAAATGTTTTGAAACAGATAAGGAGACTAAAGGATAGGATAAATATCAAATGGAAAAATGCTCCATGTTATGAGGTTTACTTTACTTAGAACACAAGGAGTGTTTCATGACAAGAATCCAACAAAATGATCCTGAAGGCAAGTCTGTCCACCAAAAAAAAAAAACAACAACAAAACAAAATCTTTAGTAATAACTTGCCAATAAAGCACAACTGAGCTCCAGCGTTGTTGAGGGCAACACTGAGAATTGTTTTACTAAACAACATAGTTTGTTGAAATGTTGGTTGTGTTCAGTTTAGGCTTACACCAGAAATAAAAGAAATGACCCAAATATGAAGAAAAAAAAATCTTGGGTCACACATGATACAGAAAAATACTGCAGGCCTTGTCTGCTCATGTTGACATCTGGAGGTTACAGCTGATGATTTTCTGTGATTGATGTTTGAAGGCGTGGCAGGGGCGCGGGGTAATTCACAGCAGCAAATCTTCTGAGGCTTTTGAGACAGGCTTCATTTTTACTAACAACTTGATAACCTCCTTTTCAATTTGTGTGCACAATCACTCATCTGAACCACTGAGGCTTTGACACTGAAGCGTTTGTAGGATTCGTGCTCTGTGGGGGCTCAGAATCCGTCTGAGCACGAGGGTCAGAGTTTGTGTGGGCAATGGTAGCATTAGGTCCAGCTCCAGCAGGAATCTTTTGTTTGTTTTTCAGTTTGTCAAAGGAATCCAGGCATGCTGTGTTTTACTGAGGACAGTAATCTGACCAGACTCACTTTATGAACTGAATATTTTTGTTACACATGAATTGAAATTGACTGTAGAGAGACACTACCCAGAAAATGAATTCCACCAATGGAGGGTTTTAATCAAAATGACCAAATACATTAACAACCACGAGCAGCATTTCAAGTCTCTTGGAGCTAATTCATATTAACACATAGCAAACAGTTGCTCCTTTGCTGCTTTACATGCATAACTTAACAATTTGTCATGCACTGCAGGGGATTTTTTTAAACAGGATTGGACAAAGCACTCTCAATTTATATTCAATTCAAATTCAGGCTTCATTTCAGTTCATTCACAGGATCACAACACTTTAAAGGTGTTAATGAGGAAATGCTCGTCTTTCACCTCATATCATTTCATAGCCAGAAATGATACTGTGCAATCATGGTGTAATGAAAACAGAGAAGTCACATCAATAAACCAAATGCAAACTTCAAAAGAACTCTAAAGATTGTTGACTTTACACTCTGGCTCCATTAAAGTCTTGAATGTTTGTATAAGACTCACCCCCCCCCCCCCACCCCCCACCCCACCCATCTATTCCACCATGAGCAATGAGAGAGGATAAATTTTCTTGTCATCAGTTTCCTGAAAAGCTTATGCTCTTTATCCTCTTACTTCCGTTCATGACTCACATCCCACACAGCAGCATTCACCACACCCACCAGGCTCTCTTCAGTTAGGTGTGATAGCTTTCATTTCTGTTGCTTTCTATTTACATAATTATTTTAATGCTGGTGATTCACAAGTACTCAATGGTAATTCAGTCAAATCTTATTTTATGCTTATTTAATGGTATTTTAAACACATTTGTCACAGAGTAGGTGGTGAGTGCTACACACATGCTTGTAGATGTGCAGGTTGCCTTTGTTCTGGTTCTGGCTGCTTAGCAAATAGGTGAACAGGGACATTTGGACTGTCCAAGGTCTAGTGCACCAAGCAGACAAATATGGCAGCGTCCTTCCACATTCCTCACCTCCAACAGTGCTATCAAATCAGCTTCCAATTATGAAACAGAGCTGCTGCTGACACAACACTTACAGTAAGGGTTTTAGTGTGTGCACAGGAACAAAACAGCCGATTATGCATGTCCACGGTCCTCAACAATAACTGTTCCTTAAAGGAAGAGTCACACATTGAAATCACTCTCACATTCGGACACTAAATATGAAACTGGAGCCCACAATTAGTTCGTTTAGATTAGCATAAATCTTGGAAACAGCTAGCCAGACTTTCAAAACTCATCAAAATCTACCTAAAGCTTATTAATCAACATATTATATCTATGTTTGTTTAACCTGAACAGACTGTTATGTAAAAATGACAATTTTGCCATCATAACAGGAAATTCTCTGGTGTATTATTTTTGGCTAGTAGGCATTTGGACGAAGCTATTGTTGTCAGCCTTTATGCCACGCTAAGCTAACCAGCTGCTGACTTTATGTATTTTTATATTTACCATACAGACATGAGAGTAGTGTCGATTTTCTCATCCAACTCTTGGCAAGAAGGCAGATAACTGTATTTCACAAAAAACAATTTGTTTAAGTGAACGTGAATAAATCATTTTTAGTCTCTCACTGTGCATTGTGACTTTGAGTCCTTACTATCTTGTACCTTGCAAGTCAGTATCAGCCAGCCTTTATACAATGAAGTGAAATAATGCCACAAGGATGTTTATTTAGGAAGGGTAGACCAACATTACATAAAATGTGTTTGTTTGTACTTTTTTGGTGTGACAATGACAGCTGTAAATATTGCATAAATGTGTCCACACTATATCACATTGTGTCTTTTTTTTTTTACAGTTACAACTCTAGCTGAGAGGCTGCACTGAAGTACTGTACCAAGGCATGAAGACAAGTTCCAATACATACACTACCAAGGGCAAGTTTTCCTCACAAAGGCAGTTATGCTAGGATCAGTATGTTTAAAGCAATTCTCCCTTTCTCACAGACCTGCTCCTTAGGCCTCTGAGGCTTTAGAGCCTTTCCACTCCGCTGAGAGCCGGCAGAGAAAGAACAGGTTGCCTCCTCTGGCCAATGTTAGCCATCACCTGAGCACTGAAGTGAGAGCTGCTCCACTGCTCGAGTACCTATGACCAGACTCCATGAGATGCCACATCCAGATCAAGGCCGGCATCAGATGAGCAGACAGCAGGCAGGGAGGGGCAGACGTGAAGAAATGTAGAGACTGGAAGAGGGAGAGAGTCCAGACAGAGTGTATGTGAGTACAGTGAGTGTTTGTGTGTTCACAGAGAAGTGAAACTGGAGACACACGCTCACGCAGAGAGTATCTGCTGAGACTGTCTCAGAGTATTATTCTAAACTTTTGACGTGGATTGTTTCAGTGGTTTTGAACAGTCTGGTCTGACTGTGAGAGTGATCGAGGGAGAAGAGAGAGAAGGAGAGAGAGAGAGAGAGAGAGAGAGAGAGAAGAGGTTGAAAATGTGGTTCCAATCACTCACAAAGATGCTTTTGTTCTGTAGCTGGGGCCCTCTCTCTCTCTCTCTCTCTCTCTCTCTCTCTCTCTCTCTCTCTCTCTCTCTCTCCCTCCCTCTCTCTCCCTCTCTCTCTCTCCCTCCCTCTCTGTCTGTCTCTCTCTCTCTGTCTCCCTCTCTTTCTCTCCCTCTGTCTCTCTCCCTCTCTCTCTCTCTCTCTCTCTCTCTCTCCCTCCCTCTCTCTCCCTCTCTCTCTCTCTCTCCCTCTCTCTCTCTCCCTCCCTCTCTGTCTGTCTCTCTCTCTCTGTCCCCCCCCCCCCCCTCTCTCTCTCTCTCTCTCTCTCTCTCTCTCTCTCTCTCTCTCTCTCTCTCTCTCTGCCCCTCTCCCTCTCTCTCTCTACCACACATGAAGTGGTGGACTTTCATCCGCTTTCTCATAAGACTCATTGCTTCTCAGGGGAGGGTTCTTGAGAAGAAAAGTATATCTGTGAGACACTAACAATTGGAGGCCTCGTATTTAAAAGCCAAGACAACAATCCAGTATTTGTGTAAGTTGCACATTTCTGATGGTTCTTAAATGCTGTAATATCCCATGGCCTCAATATCATGTTGAGTAGTCTACCCTTTTTACTTCAGTGGTGAAAGAAGTACTCATATTTTTTAGAAAAGAAGAAGAAGAAGCAACATTGTAGAATTACTCTATAACAAGTAAAACCCTGCATTTACAATGGTTACGGTAGCATAAAACTTTAAATATTAAAGCGAATGCTTCCTGAACACAAGCCGTGACATGATCAACCCGGGGCTGGGTTGCCTGGGTGACGGTGTCTGATGTTGAAAGACCCAAAACACCTGATAACCCTAGGTTACATCACTGATATTGTGTTCAGATGCATCAGAAGATGTATTTTAAGAACCATCGTATGATGATTGTTGAGCTGAATCTCAGAAATGAGTCTCACTCTGGGAACTACACTTCCCAGAGTGCACCAGCAGCAGCAAACTGGCTGCTTGTCATCTGATTGTTACTGATTTGGAGCACCTGTGAAGAGATGGAGGTGCTCCGTCATTCACACAAACAATCTTCAGAGAGAAGAAGCTCCAAAGTTGAGTTTGTGTTAAAATAATATTTCATTTTGAGTTTGAAACATTTAAAATTCACTAGAATGTTTAATTACATTTTTAAATTAATTTAAAATTCATTAAAATGTTTAATTAAATGTTTAGATTTATTTAAAATTCATTAAAGTTGTTTAATTGAAATGTTGGATTAAAATGTTAACTTTTTGTTTCTGTCTTTAAAGGTTTACAACCTAATTCATTGAAAAGACAAATCAACTGACAAAAGCAAAAGGAAATAAAAGTGATGGAGTTGTCCTTGTGTCCTTTGGAAGGTGAACAAGTGGAGGACTTGACAATGATTACTGGCATATTAAGATGAAAGCAACATTTGAATGGCACAGCTAATTAAGATATAGCTCATTTTAATTGCCTCATATGCAGAACTGTTAAATATTTTAATGTATAATAATACATCATATTTTGTAAAAAAAATCATATGTTTTGTATGTAAATACTCTATCTTGAGAGTAACTAGTAATTATAGCTGTCAGATAAATTTAGTGGAATAAAGGTACAGACTCAGTATAAAGTAGCATACAATGGAAGTTGTAATGTAAAGAACAAGTACCTCGAATTTTTCATTGACAAGGGTTAGGGTTAGGATTAGGGTTATGGTTTGGGTTAGTTACTTAGTAACTAGTTAGTTACTTTCCATCATTATTCGAATTTAGACTTGGGGAACTATTGTAAAGCTCTTGTGTTACTGTATGTGTCTGCTCTTTATTTGTGAAATGACTGTAAATTGACCAACAGAAAAAACATGACTATACTTAGCTGCATTTCAGGAAAATGCTGTTTTATAATTTCTTTTAATTCAAGTCGTTGTACTCACTACTATTCCTTGTGCAAAAGAGCAAAAGTTTAATCATTGATGGTTGATCATATTGAATGTATTTCAAAAAGGTTTAAACACAAGCAGATTTTTGCCAATGTTGCAGTTCTTGATATCAAACATGATGATAAAGTGATTGAAATTATATATTCTGAAAATATTGTTTATTTACAGTTCATTGATGCTACTAGTGTCAAAACAATTAGGCCACAAACTAATTAGTCAATTGTCATAAACTGAAATGAATGACAATTTTAATTATCAGTAAATAATGTAAGAAATTTAACAAGTTTCAATGCACAACATTCACACTTTCCAGCTTGCCATTTTTTTCTCTTTTGGTCAGTGAAAACAAGCAATTTGCAGATTCAAACATTGATCTTGGTTATTGGTTATCAGTCCATATTGAATCAACTTAATTAATTCCTATCTTTCCCATAATTATGCTTCAGTGGAGGCAAACTGTGCCTACTGTATGATGGTCAGACGGTGCATGTTATCAATTCTTATTCTTGATAAAAAGAAATCTAGATTCATTTCCTTCATTGGATGTACGAAGTGGGTGTTGAATATTAATATTATAATGAATAAATGTACAAGATTTTAAAACAATGTGATACTGTTATTTTACCTCCTCAACAGTGTCTTAAAATAATTTTAATTTAACTTGGCATTGTTCATATTGCTGTTATCATTTGTTTAATAGGTGGAATGTACAGTGGGCCCACAGTGAATTAGGTCAAACTGTGTGCATCCTGCAGCTCCGGGATTTACTTGGATGTAGATAGAACAGAAAATCTCCAGCTTTAATTCTTCTACAGACAGAAGAGATTGATTGAGTGTGTGTGAAAGAGAGAGAGAGAGTAAGAGTCTCAGCTCATTAAACAGAGTAAGCAGATCCATGTGGATGCATGCAGCAGCAGATACACAGTATGTTGTGTTGTATTTAGTGAGTCAATATACTGTTTGGAGGAGAGCCCACTCCTTCAGCCACAGACATGGAGGGGAAGAGGAGAGAGGTAGGATGACAGAGTGAGTGAATGGGGCGAGAGACGGAGAGAGATGTCAGCATGGCTCTCAGTACATTTATTTTGTGACTCACAGGGTCTGCCTGGACCTCAGTGCTCTCCATGCTGCTGGAACTAACTGCCCTCCACACCCATCTACACACTCAATCACACACAGACACACACATACATATTGTTTTGGCTTTGCAAGTTCACATACATGCACAGGTAAGCAGATATAAGCATGTTTACAAATCTTTCTCCACATACACAGACAGGACTACGAACGTATTGACACACACTCCTATGCATGCTCCTAATGCTTACTCTGTCCAGATGAGAATTAAGAAATATTCAGAGCTTCAGAATCAAGTTTATGCCAAACACTACTGCAGTGTGCCAAGAATAACCTCTTTGTGTGTTGCTCTGCACCCTGGCTCACCTTGTACAAGTATATGTTATTAGATTTCTGCTTAGTATTCAAGATGTGCGTGCATGTGTGTGTGCATACGTGCGAGCATGCATGTGTGCTCGTGTGTCTGTAACAGGCTTAGGATGGGGTCTCTCCCAAGACCAAATGTCACTGGGATTTAAGCATCAAAAGTGAATTTCCTCCCAGCTGACTAACAGAAGTTTGCTAAAAGCACAAGATTAAACAAAGTTTCAACTTTCCAACAGACATGCAGCCATTTTCCATTTTTTCTCCCCGTGGCAACACATCCACGATGCACTGCAGCACTGAGGTTTAAAGATAAGCTGTAGGGCATGTGCCAAACCTGTAAAGGGAGTGGAAGACAGATAAAGAAGGAGAAGGAGAAATGGAAACAGGTGGGTGAAAAAAGTAGGCCCACAAAGGTCATAAAACTAGTTGTTTTTCTTTTACCATAAACAGCTACTGTGCATCAACCTTAATAGATTTCAGCCACTTGTATCAATATTACACTCAGTCCATCACATACAGTCCGGGTAGTTCATTCTGTGCTTTTTTCAGTTCTGCACTCTCTGGCCCACCCTGTTGGTTGGACCATGTCAGTGGTGTTTGTTGCTGGGTTTGTGTTTATGAGATGTTGCTTGTGTTGTCCGGTTTGTTTACTCCTCCTAGTGGCCACTCTCTGTATCACAACAGATGCTGACCTCTGTGGGCCTGCATGAGTGAGACAGTCTGAACTTCTACAGTAACTTGGAGAAATATAACCAGCTGAGCAGCATTAGCTGTCATCTAATGAGGTTTTTATGTCTGCTTGGATTGACTAAACTAATATACAGTGATAGCAATAAAAGAATGATTTGAGGTTATTGCAGAATGATTTTTTCTATATCAGTGTTGTAATCTAAAAGAAGTAATGTTTTGGTATGAAGAGCTCAGGGCCATAGCTTTTAAAAGTGCTATTTGCAAAAGATCAGCGAGTATTCACACAACACTGCCTTTAAAGGAATAATGATAATAATAATAATAATAATGATAAACCCTGTGCTGGCAGTGGCAAACATTACATACATCTTTTTTTTTTTTTTTTTTTTTTTTTTGGATTTTGATGTGAAATATGCTATTTTTGTGTCAGCTACAGGCTGTCAGGTGAATATGATTTTAACATGGACACTTGATAAAGCACATTGTGTCACTGTTAGTGGAAACATTTATTTTAGTCCATTTTTTGTTTTTGTGGAGTATGACTCAAAAGAATACTAATAGGAAATGTGTTCAATGCTCCAAAAACATTTAGCCAACATCGATGTGACTGCAGGAGTAGAGTATTTATACGACAAGTAATCTGATCGAAATGGAAAATGTCACAGTTCCTGCATTTAGTACTGTGTATTTCCTGTATCTGTGTTTGTGTGAGATATGTTGTCTTAATATTTCATAGCAAATTTACAGTGTGTGGACACATGAAGATGGAAACATGTACATTAAATATAATCCAAAGCAACAACTTTACAAACTCAAAAAACTTTAGAGATTTCAAATGACATATATAGTTGATATAGTCTCAACAAATGATAAACTTTGATCTGGGTTTTGTTGCAGGGCTATTGCATTATATTATACAGGAGTTAATGTGATGTGATATCATATAAATATAACAAATATATTTCACAATTATAGCTTCATTTAGAGAGTTAGAAGAGGTTAAACTTGTATACTTGACTTAATATTTCAAGATACTTGTAGAAGTTCAGACAAATTCCTTCTCAGGCACTGCACTGTAAAAAGGACTAATTGTGAAGTGGTTACTAGTTTCAAGTGTTTTTTTGTGTACGTTTGCCTTTTAGAAAGTACTGCAGAAGAAACAAGGACACAGTGTCGGACAGTGTAATAAGTATTTTATTGCATTTTATAATGCCATTGTCAATAATTAGTACAGATTACATGCAACTAGACCTACTGTACAGTTTTTTATTGTCTGCATGGACAGACACAAGAAGATTCAGGTTACAAATACACAGATATATGTGTGTGTTTTTATACAGCATGAAGGAAAGGGCAGTGACTGGCATTACATGGCTACCCGGGGGTGGAGGGTCAGAGGGCTGGGCTCCACTGTCTGTCTAAAGCCACCACCCAGTCCCTGTTCCCGCCTCTTACTCGGGTCACACTTTCAAATATCAAGAAACAGAACAAAAAAAAAACAAAACAAACAAAAACAAAGGATAAAGAGAGGTAAACAGGTAAACTGAAACTAAGAAACAATACAGAGAGTCACTGCTGAAAATGTACACACATTCCTAAGGTTTAACCAGAGGAGAGCTGAAGTGGTAGTTCCATCGGATTCTGGCTGTCTACTCAATATAATACCGTCAGGCAATGCTCCACTTTGAGAGTCCCTTCCCCCCTCACATGACACCTCAGAACTGTCCAATCACACTCCAGGATTTGGGTTCCCTTTGCCCATTGAGTCAGTCACCAACCAATAAGATACAGGCTGGTTTTTCAACACCATTAGTTGAATTTCGAATGACAGATAACAGCTATCAGCAAAGGTGATAAATGAAGTCGATGGAGAGTTTTGGAAGTAGCTTGGTTTTTGTTTGGTTAAGGTTGTGGCATTGGTTTGGTTACAGTTTGGTTACAGTTCAGGAGTTTGGACTAAGCAATGTTTGCTTGCAATGCCTTTGGTAGTCAGAGGATGAGCTGCATCTCTGAGAGCCATTCCACAATTTGGTATTGAGACTACATGACAGGAGGAGTATCAAAAATGCAACAGAGTCAGTCTTTGATCTGCTTCTGTGGGACTGGGAGATGGGGTTTGTGACTGGTCACCATCAGCCAGGTGTGTGACTCAGTGACACCCCCATGGCGCCTGCAGATGATTGACAGCTCTGCGGGTCGAAGTTCAGCACAGGAATGACAGGGGTTAGGGGTCAGAGGGAGAGGTCACAGGGAGCTGGGACACAATATTGGCACCTGAAAGGACCAACAGCAATACCTTTCTAGAGCTCTGCATTTTTTAAAGCAAGAGAGGGGCTACATATTCTTACATTTTTTTCTCTTCTTCTTTTCGGAGGTTTTGGTCCTGTCTTTGAGAAAAAAGTCCTTCTGAGGTATCAATACATAATGAAGTAACTTTTTAGTTTGTTTTCCATTTGTTTTTTTTCTTTCCTTAAAAATGCATAAATGCAGTACAGAGACAAAAAAGTATCAAAATAGACCTAGCTAAGATAAATATACAAACAGGTGTTACCTAAACCACTGATCTAACTTTAATTCTTTTAATTTTTTTTTCTCGAGATAATACACTTAAAAAATCAGCGTCCCAGACGTTTTATGAAGAACTGAAAAAATGGAAACAAACAAAAACAAAACTATTAAACCAAGATACCTGCAGCACTTAATATGATAAATACATATACTTCAGCATTAGCAGTACAGTATAGGAATCAGAGCTGAAAGCTTTACAATAGCTAAACAGGTGCAGAAAAAAAGAGCCCAGAAAAAGAAGAGAAAATCAAAGGACAAAAATGGGAAAGAATGCCCTGGAGAGATAAGTCAAGCATTAATATACAAGAATACATCATGTTATGCCAAGCTGGAAAAAGAACAGAAGTGTTACATGGCGACCTGTGAACAATCTACATCTTTATAAAACAGCTTTGTTTACAGGTGTACCTTAAAGCACAAGTCAGAGATCATCTATGTACTGTATGCAGCAGTTCCTCTTGGTTTGGATAGTAGTAGTGATGAGTTTCATTAAGTGTGTGTTAGTCCTCTCAGCGTCTCTGTGAATGTTTTGGTGAAGGGGTGCTGCTCTATGCGGGTCTTTGGATATTTGAATGGTCACAGCCTTTGTTTGCACTAACCCATAGCCCTGCTTCTATGCTTCTGTAATACCCCTGTGTGTGTATCTGTATGTGCTTGTGTGTCCTGATAGCACTGATATTTTCTGCCCATCATTACAACCCCTGACAACCAGCTCCCTGTAACATCACACAGCCATCAAGGACCAGTTTCTCATTGGCTGAGAGCAGAGCCCGATCATGAATATGCACACATACAATCAAAGCACACAGTCGAGAGGCTCTTCACATAGCTCAGTGTTGATCAGGTGCAGGAATATGGTCAGTTTTACACAGCTGTTAGAAAACTTTTTTTTATATATAGCGAGCACTTCACAACACACTTTGAGACATAGAGAGTGCTTTAGATGTGGTTTAAGGAGAGGTAGTCTTTTTAAATTCCATGGAAAGTGAAACGTCTCTGTGTTTTTGGGCTCAAGCAGATGCGTTAGGGAGTTCGGATCACCAAATAGTTTTTTTTGTCAGTCATACAGTAAGTGAAACAACAATTTTGGCATTCATTATTATTATCGAGGAAGAATGGAGAAAAAAAAACATTTCAGTCTCCCATTGGCTATGTATTGAACCGTTTTAAAAGGAGGTAGTGTTATTTTTGGTTTTTATCTCGTTTCAAGATGTCTGTCTGCCACTTTGTACTTGGTTAGAAATCAGTCTCTAATGTGACAGGAAACAGTCCTGTTTGAACACAAAGTCATCAGAAAGGTTCTTTCATTAAACAAGAAAATTGTCTGAAGTGCAAGAGATAGTTTGACAAAAAAGTATGAAAATATGAACCCAACTTTTAATTCCATGATGTCCCTTGGTTGTTTTCCTCTTACATTGGTATATTTTCATTCGTTTTACTTGTTCCCTCTTTGTTGTAATATTCATAAGATACATACATTTGGAATAACTCCTCCATGTCCAAAAGATGTGACTTTTGTAACCACATTACAGTACGTTTCCTCTTCCTGCTAAGATACAGATCAAGAGGTCATGTTTGTGTTTAAAGAGCATTTTTCCTAGAAAAGTATCCTGTAAAGCCAGGTGTTTCGACAGAGCCAAATATTTTCTTTCTGTATTTAAAATCTCTTTTTGTTGGCATCTCAGGTTGTGTTCAAAATGCCTCATGACTGCCTTATTTTAGGCCTGCTCATACAGTAGTAGGGCCAGTCCTGGGATTGTGTTTGTAACACAGTTTAGCCTGAGTTTGGGAGAGACAGGGTTTCACCTCTAAGTGCTTTTTTCTTTTCTCTTTTGTTTTTGGGAGGAACTGTGCGAGGTTTTTTATGACTAGTTTTTGGCCTTATACCTAATGTGAGTAATTCATAACTGCTTTTCATGTAAAAGCTTTGATGTCTCCAAATTCTAGTTTGCTTTACACACTTTGGTTTTCGGAATGGTCAGCACTGTAAGTTCATGTATAATTTTAAAACAATACTTATATGAATACAATAGTAAGAATTCAAACTCCTGGTTTGTTGTCTTTTGGCCAGTTCTTTAAGAAGAAAAAAGGGAACTTAAACAAGGGCAAAATAAACTACAGGGTTTTTGGTTTTCTACATATTTCTTTGGTTACCTGTAACAAAAATAAAAACGGGAATAAGCAGATAATAGATTAAAGTAAATGTTAAATTTGGTATGGCACTGTAGAGAAAAGTAATGCTTTTTATGCTTACGGAAAAACAAACAAAAAATAAATCTCACGTGCTATTCCTTTAACACAAACTCACACAGTGAATTGCAGATAGCTTCTACACAGTAACTATTACAACCATAGAGCTTTGAATCGAAGCCGAGCAGAGTTGCCACATTTGGTGTCCCACAGAAAGAATCCCCCCTTATTTCTTTATCAATTTGGACACAGTTTCAGGCAGAACCTTTGTGGGATGAGGTATTCTCTGACTGCAGTAATAATATATATATATTTTTTAAAGCATTACTGTTATTTCTCAACTAAATAAACAACCAAAAACAAGTGAATGTAAGAGAATTAAACAAAAAGAATTCAGCTGTTAAATAATATGTCTGGATAATGGCAACTTTAAGTGCTATTTCCAAATTTCTTGCCTGCTACACTTGGGACTGAAAGGGAGAAGGGCAGGAGTCGGGGATTGGGTATTACAAGTTGGGACAATACTGCGCTTTCTTTTTTTTTTTTTTTTTGCCAATACTCATTTGGAATGGTGTGAACAACCAGAGTAAATCAAACAAATTACAATACAAAAATAAAAACAGCATCCTTAGAAAAGGTACGTCGAAACAGAACGCCACCGTGGAAATATTGATCCTCAAAAATAAACAATGATAACAACATCAAATAAAAAAAGGAAATGAAAAAGCTACCACACGTTTTTTTTTCTTGTTATATTCCATAATCAACAGTTTTCTTTTTTAAGTCACAATATTTCTGTAGACAATTCCTCCCTCATTTCTCTCTGCTTCATCTCTTTTCTCTTTCTCAAAGTGTTCCAAGCTCATCACTCCATCCATAGACAGAAGAGAGGAGAAGGACAGCACCAAATGGTCCTTTTCCTGCAGTCTTTTTGGGGAAGGGGATGGGAAGGGATGGAGGCGGGAAGGAAAACATCTTCTTTTTATCTCACTTAGAAGCAAAGAGTTTTAAAAGATGTCTGTCACTAAGTGTCTTGCTGGGGGCAGAAGTTTGGGCAGGGACCAGGGTCACGCCTTCGTCCGGTTAGCCTCGCTGTGAGCTCACACACAGACGTGTAGACAAGAGCCTGCTCTGCAGAAGTGTTTGGAGCACTGTTGGAGGTATTCTTTGAAAGCACTCTTCCTCCCTTCCTTCCTTCCCCATCTTAAAGCCCGACAGTTTCATTTCAATCAAATCAAAGAAAATGAAAAAGCAAGTGATTGACTCAAAGGGGGGAGAAGAAGGAGAGGTATACTGCACAGTCCCAAATGACTGCTCCAAATCTATATACTGTACACATGATCTTGTGTGTGTGTCTTTTTCTTTGTGACACACACCGCTGTGTGTCTTCTCAACTGACGTAGAGATAAACGGCTTGCCAGGCAGCCCGAGACAACAGTGAGGAGGGTGTATGCAGAGTGGCGGAGCGAGGAGGAGGAGAGAGTGTGTGTCCGAACCTCTGGGGGTCTCTATATAGAGTCTGATGTGACCAGGGTTTAAGAGGATGATGAGGCATGGTTTGACAAGTGAATGAGCGTGTGCCAGTGTGTGTGTGTGTGTGACTTTGTGTGAGTGTGTATGCGTTGAGTGGTGTTTCACCTCTGAGCCAAGTGTTGGAAAAGAAACACGTGGAGGTAAAGCAGTGCTCCAGTGCTCTTGTTTTTGCGTCTGAAAGTAACGGAGGTCATCTAACCCTGTTTGGAGTTTCTCAATGTTGTCCTTGGTTGCTTGCATTTTCATAAAAACAAAACAAAAAGCCCCCCCAACAAAAAAAAAAAACAAAAAACAAAAAACATTCTCTTTTTTCTCTTCTCTCGTTTTCATGTAGCTATCGTTTCCTCTTCACACTGACGAGAGGGCTGGGGATTGAACTCGCTATGTCCCGCCCCTCTGGTCCGTCTTGGACCCGTCCTACTCCAGCTCCTCAGTGGGAAGATCCTCCTCAAGGTCGCGATCGTCGCTCGGCAATGGCAGGCTGTGTGTCACGCCAGCCAGGAGGGATATTGGCCGACCATCCTCCTCCAACTCAGTGGGCTCCTCCTTCACGTGCACCTGGTGGCTGTAGGAGAGAGAAATCAACTGTTAATGAGGCAAATGACAATGGCATAATTTAGTTTATCAATGACACTGATCCCAAATATCTTCTGGAGACATTTAAAGAGTTAATTAATCAAAAACCACTAAAATTGTTCTTCGTATGTGGAGCACTATCTATTGATCCAGGCACCTTTGTTGTTTTGGAAATATGTGTGTGTGAGTGCAGTTAAAGATTAGTGCAGACCTCAAACCAAGAACAAAAGAGATACTATAAACACAACATTAACTACACATTATTGTATTATAGTATTGTATCTGTATAACTTTCATTACTTCTGGAAAGTAGCAATGTAAAATTAATGTTTTCAATTGACAGTTTTATAGTTTTGAAATATAAGCAGTAGTTGTAACTGTAACTGTAATTGTTTTAGACAGTTCAGTATATAATAATATAATAATAGGTAATGCTTTAAGGAAATAACAATAATAAATATAATGCAATAAGTTATACTGGCCTATATGAACACTGTAAATGTGTGAAATGAAAAAGTGAAAATGGCATATGTTGAAGTAATTCTGTGTTTGTCAGTTTGCACCTTTGTGTGTGTGTGTATTCATTAGTGTGTTTGTGTATCTCCATGTACCTGTACTGTTGAGGGCTGAGTGTTGGGCTGCAGCTGCCGTTGCTGTTGACCTGCTCCACAGTAGAGCTGACATCATCGTGGCCCACGTGCAGCATGTTGAGGCTGGCTGCAGATGGAGGGGTCACCAGGGCAGGGTTGTTCAGCAGGGACAGACTGCTCTCGGCCAGAGCCGCCTACACACACACAAACACACAGAGTTGTACAGTCACTTTAAATGTAGTTTATTAGAGAAGCTACGTGATTATGGAAGATATGTGTGTGATGTAATAAAAATACTGTCTTGAAATTAATGTCCACATGAATCAGATTTTTTGAAACATATCTCTACTTGACTTATATATATTATAATATATTTAAAATGCAATGTTCAAATGTTTGTGAGGTGAATTGATGTATAATGTAAGTGGTAGGTTCACAGCAATAAGGGATGATGGAGAGTTTTTTCTTTATGTTCTGATGAGAGCTCTGGCGCACATTTGGATTCACTAACTTGCTAGTGTACTTCAAAAACCACTAGGGGGCACTTATATACAGTACAGTATTTCCCTCATCATGGCTAGTACATTTAAGTCCCTGTCAAAAGTCTGTCTGTGTGTGTTCACATGAGAGTCTCAACAGGGATGTTATGCGAGACTGAGCCGCAACCTCAACTTAAACACACAAACATGCCAAACATCAATGTCTACAGGAGGGAACCAACAGGGGCAGCGTCTGTCACTGCTCCAAACACTCACATCCAGCTGTTTGTAGATGAGACAGGTTGGACGCTGGCTGAGCCAACAGAGACTTACCCCCCCCCTCCCCTCTTACACAGGAATAAAACATTTAAAAAAACAAAAGATGGGGGAATTCTCACTGGCTCAGAGATGGATTTTCTGGGACAGGCGATAATTTTATGCGGTAACCTTAATTGACAACTACTTGACGCTATAAATCATCTCAGTCACAAAATTGCATGTGTGTGTGTGTGTTTGGTATGTATGTCTGTGCAGGAGTGAAGCAATGGGTTTAGTGTGTGTGTGTGTGTGTGTGTGTGCGTCTGTGTGTGTGTGTGGGTGTGAGGAGGTAGGGGTGGCACATGTGAAAGTGAGGTGGGAGGTGAGAGTGTGTGTTGGTGTGGGAGGAGGAGGGAGGTAGTGCGAACGTCGTTAGGGAATCTGCTAATTATAAGAGGGAATTGATATTAGTGCCCTTGATTGTGATTGGCTGCCGTGTGTGTGTGTGTGTGTGTGCATGAATGTATGTGTGAGAGAGTGTGTGTGAGAGAGAGAGAAAGAGAGAGAGAGAGGGGGGGGGGGAGTAGGGAGGTAGGGGACATTCCTTACCTGGTAGCTGGCATTTAGGGATCCAAAGCCCAGGCCTGAAATCATGTTTTTCACCAGAGTGGGACTTCTTCACACACACACACACACACACACACAGATAGAGAGAAAGAGAGAGAGAGAGGGGTAAGAATCACAGATTGAGCACACATGTGAAAAGATGTCACCTCAGCCAAAGCGCTCCGACAAATCTCACAAATGTGTTTGTTACGAGTAGAAACGCACGCAGACTGTAAACAGATGCTTAAACACACACATATAAAAGTGTTTCTAATATCTGGCATGCAGGTGTGTATGTGTATGTAATTATCCCTGCTTTCTCTGGCAGTTGGAGGGAACATCTGTTTACACACGCTAACAAGGTTTTTTCCTCTCCTGCATCTCACACAGCTGCTTACTAATGGTGTCGACAAACAAGGAAAAACACACATGCATACAGTGTGCACACGATAAGCCAGCAGCCCTCCCTTTTTTCTTTTTTTTATTTGACTGCTGAGTTGGCCCCTTGGTAATAATAGAGGGTCCATTTAGGCAATCATAGTGCCAGCACCCATAAGCCAGCACTCACATCAACTTCAAGTGTGCACCAAGAAAACAAATGTGTGTGTGTGTGTGTAAATGCATATGACTGCATGTGTGTGTGTCTGCTCTTACCCGGTCATCTTTGGTGGTCTCCTCTTTTGGTATTCAACTTCATCCACAGTCCACACGGCCCCCTTCACGTTCTCAACGCGAACAAAACACTTGTGCAGACTCAGGTTGTGGCGCACGGCATTCTAGGAAGATAGAGAGAAAGAAAAAGAGAAGAGAGATGAGTTAAAGATTATTTAAAACCAATCATTAAATTCCTCTGCATGATAATTTGATTTAATATTTTTCATTCTTTTCTTTTTTTTTTGTACAAGTTTTAATGTTTTTTTTTCAATTATGTCATTTTTTCATTACAAAAGTTCAAAGTTCAAAAGGAGTTGAGTCTGGCTGGTAAAAAAAAACCCCATCTAAAGCAAGAAATGTATGAAGCAATTGTGAAAGACATTCTGGATTTTTCCCTTATGAGTGACAATTATTGTGACATTTAAGTCCCTACTGCCTGTTGTCTCCTGATAATTTCATAAATTGTATGACTTTGTCTGAGAAACACCTCTAAAATTGTCATGCTATTCCATAAAATCCATGATATTCCTGTTTGGAGTGTTTTAAAAGGCAATGTAACAACAGCATTGTCATTTTTGATCCTCTATTGAAGGTCTTACCTTGGAGGTAAAAACACTCACTTAGGGTGTGTTCAATACAAACAATGCTCTCCAGTTTGGTGTTAAGTTACTTTTTAAGCAGTGTGACCTGGATAATGATCATGTTATTTAACCTGTTTGTTTTTTTTTATATATATGCACGCATACTATACACATAGATACTATAGCCGCGTGAACAGTGCAGAGCTAATACGATGCAGCTGTTCTCTAGTAGTGTTATTTTATCTCAGAATTTTTCTAATCAGTCATCATCAGCACACACACACACTCACACACACACACACACACACACACACACACATCCATCCACAGGCACTCAGACAGGCAAGCAGGCAGGCACGCCGCTATCTTCGTCTCACCCCCCCCCCCCCAGGGACAGGCCTCCCTTTTCATCTGCTATTTGTAGTTTGTTCATGCCCAATTTCATTACCAATTTTAATTCGTCTATAATTAAATCCTGCATATTCTCTCTGACACGCTGTTCTAAGCCGAGAGGGAGGGACAGGCCAGGCATGCATCACTCCTCGTCGTAATTACACACGCAGATACACACACGCGCACACGCACACACAAACACACACGTAATTACACAAGCCATAATCAGCTGAGGAACCCTTTCTCCCCCGCATCCCCTCAACCCCCGAGCCGTGATGCTAAGTTTTGTAAATGAGTCTGACCCCAATCTCCGCCCGCCACCCTGACAGTGCAAACACACACACACACACACGTATACACACACATATACACACACACACACACACACACACACACGCACCAGACACCAGTGCTATTGCAGTGCTATTTGCATTTGTCTCCGTGATGAAAGCCTAATTCTCCCAGTTAAAACATTAGCAGTCATTTACAGTGGGTCACAGCACACATGCCACTCATCTCCTCTCCCTCCGGCTGAGAGGGGCGAGGGCTGGAGGCAGGAATTTCGGGAAAAATATTGGATTGTGTAACAATGAAAAATAAATAAATAGAAAGTCAGACTGTCACATTTTCTCTCAAGATCACAGGTGTGACTGGAAATGTGATTGTCTTTTTACTGAATTGTGATTGATCCAGTTGGATTCCCGTATTCTGACAAATGTGTGTGAGGATAGGCTACTCTTCCACCTCGACTAGGAATTTATGTAAGCAAGTAAGGTGATGAATAAATGAACATAATTTGACTTAAAAACCTTTTAGTAGCATTTTCTAGACTTATTCTATTTATTCTGTGCAGCTGAAAAAACAAATGGGATACTGATTTTCAGGTAAGTTAAACATGAAATAAAACCTCCAACTCATCATGCAGCACCTTGAAATAATACTCATTCTTTCTTCTCACTCTATCATCCCTTTCCTTTCCCCTCTCTCTTGTCTCCTCCTCATTCTCTGTCCCTCCGTTGCTCTGATCAATGACTTCCACTCACTGACATCGCTGCTCTCCTCATGAAATATAACAGCTTATTAAAGGACATACATCTCTATGGCCCTATTTGACTCACTGAGCTGGTATATAAATACATAAGGCCATGCCGAGCTATATTTAAAGGTCTGCAAGGCCAACGGCACAGGAAGCAGACACCAGACATTAATAGTTAAAATTCATAAAAGTCAGATGAGGAGGTAAAGATATTCCTGGCTGTTCAGTGTCTTTACCCTCTCCGCACCCCTCTCTCCATCCCTCCATCATCCCCTCCTTTCCTCTCTCCTCAGTTCAGGGCTATTAGAGGAAGGCCGGAGTCTCTCTATACCCCCCGTCCCCTATGTCTCTTTCACTCCTTTGCTCATTCTCTCACTTTCCCTCTCTCTGGAGGAGCTGACACTCAAATTAGTGTGAGGTTTCTGCAGAAATGGGTCAGCACCTACAATGGTGGGATCAGGCCAGGTGTGTGTGTGTTAGAAATGAGGATGGAGAGAGGGAATTCAATGTGTGTGATCATGGACAGTGTGTGTGTGTGTGTCAGCTTTGTATGTGCCTCTCTGTAATGAGGCTGTATAACGGCTAGATGTGGCTCGACCGGCTAAATGGGGCTGACTCTCCATGTGCCATGTTTGAGGTGAGAGAATTGTTTAGGACTGAGAGGGAAAGAGCTAGAGCATGACGAAAAAAAGGAAGGAAAAAAAGAGAAAAGGATGAGAAAAAAAGAGCAGCAAAGTACCTCATAAAGGATTCAAACAGCCAAATCAGTCATATCTTAAGGAGCTTAGCAAAGTCTTAAAATTTGGGTGCAAGGGTCTGTGCTATTGTACTTGTATCATTCTGAGTACAAGTGTTAAATTTAGACCTTCAAAGTGACTCAATTTTCTGCAAAGTAAGGTCATTTTGGTAAATCCTCATTGTTTGAAATAGCACTGCAAACCTACCCCACTCATTGTGGTCTGACAAGACTCCACTGGCATCTGTTTGGGTTAGGGGCTTCTTCAGTGGGCACTGACCACAATTACTTTGCAGTCAATTATACCAGCTTTTATCCAGTCAAGAGTTATACACTACACTTTAGTTGTAAAATCATTTTGTTCTGAGTAAATCAGTCAGAGACCACAGTCCAAACTTTCATTTTCTAAACATGGTACCGCTAATTTTTGCCATAATCTAAACAGCTCCAAACTAGTTTGCTAATTAGTTTGGTTTCCATGCTCCATCAGTTGATTCTCTGTTTTACAAATGTTATATCTTTTACCAAAAATTAAGCTCATTTTGTGATGAAAGCAGTGAGGATTAAAGTAAGGGACTGAGTTTACATTCAGAGCTTGTATTGGTTAGATAGATAGACTCATAGATACCCTGAGCAGGATAAAGAAGCAGGTAGAGAGTGTGCATCTGGTGTGTCTTTACCTTCCATGTGGCTGTGTTTCTCCTGAAATAGGCAAACTTTCGTGTAAACCAGTTGTAGATCTCATTGAGAGTCAATTGTCTGTCTGGGGACTCCAGAATGGCCTGAGGACGCGAAAAGACAGTACAAAAATTAGAAGAGGAGAACACAGACAGAGAGAAGAAGAGGAGGTGGAGAGATGGTCAGTGGGGACACTTACATGACGTATAAGAGAGGCATAGGTAAAGGGAGGCCTGACATCAGCGTTCTTGTAGAACTCACAGTTCTGAGCCAGCTCTGAAAAATAAAGAATGACAGTGTTGAATTAGGTGATGTGAATTTTTATAGTGTAACACTTCCAAATTTTAATGTAACAAACATTTAAATAAATCAGGAAAGTGTCTCAGTGCCATTTTGACAAATAAAAATATATACAGAAATTAATGAAAAGTGTAAAATTAATCTTTAATTAGTTTATTGCATTATCTAACTAATATCTTAGTATTTATGCGGTAGCCAGATATCACTCTTAATACCAGGTATTTGACAATAAATGCTTTGTGTTGCCCGCTCTTATAAAGACGCTACATATTTCTTGATACTTCTCTTTAGAAGCCTATCATAATTTCTAACATCTAAGGACTGATTTGAATGAATAGGACTTCATTCAAAGCCACATACTTTAAAATACCAAGAGATGGCAGCAATTTCATCTTTCTATGAATCATGAGTGAAAGTGACGGTTGAATTAAGAGATTCTATTACTTTGGCAAGGACATTTGTAGAAAACATCACATGAAAACAGCAACAAATACTTTAAGAGAAACTTAGGGCACTCATAAACACTGGATTAAAAAACACAAATTGAGTCCACTGTAAATTAATAAATCAATAATTACATAATACGTGGTAATAACACAAATAGGAACGTCTAGAAACCAAAAAAAGGGGAAGTCAGTCTACCTGAGGCGATAGGGGTGCAGTATTTGTCGGAATTGCGCCTACGTATGGGCCCAACACCATGTGTATGGGAGTGGGAGTGTGTGTGCAGGCTGGACGAGCTGATGACCGAGGGTCCCTGGCGCAGTGGGGTGATGGGGGTGGCAGCTGAGGTGGGGGGGTGGGGAAGACCCTCTGGGTAGACATCGCTGTCCCGCTTTAACAGGGCGCCACTGGAAGCCAGGTTCAACTAGAGAGAAACAGGCGCACACACACAAGTATAAATTATTTCAGCTTTATGACAAGACAAGGATGTGCAAAAGTCCACTTCAGATTGGTCTAAATATATGCCTGTTAAATCAGTTGAAAACATTCAGAGTGCATTTTGAATAGCTTCCAAATACATACAAAATGTACATTCCGAAACATGATTAATGATTCATTCATTAAAAAAACAACAACTATATTGTACATTGCTATAATAATAATTAAAGTGAAATTCATTGTGTCAATTTACATGATGAAAGTTGATGTCAGCCTGAAACTTATTTAGCAAATAAAAGAGAAAATAAACTGTGTGGGATCATCTGTCATTTACATATATATTTTAAAAATACAATAGTTTCTGCAATAAGGAGTGGAGTGACTTTTTAGTGCAGGGGCATCAAATGGGTTTATATATGACTAATGCTTTCCTCATGTTTACTTTAAATGCTTCACCATCTGCTGAGCACTGCTGCTGTTTACATAGAAGCATCATCTACACAAGATAAGATCAGGGTCAGGTGATAGCAAAGCATCAGACAATGCTTTTGTATCATATACACGACAAAACGACGAGTTACTTGTGTAAGAATAGGAATACGTTTGAGATTCATGACTCAGAAGTCAACAGTCCTGTTATATTATCCACTCATGGCTTCCTCTGCTCTGTCATACACAAAAAGAGAGAGCAAGAGCGGCCTACTACTTTTATGATGACTGAAAATACTACATTATTCCACCAAGCAATAGGGCGCTATATCCAGGAAGGACTACTAATGTTAAAGCCATCACATAAAAAAATAGTTCAATATTTTGACAGTTAGGACAATATGTATCAATGATGTACAGAGAAACAGGTGATGCCAGTTATCAGGCATCAAGCATGTCCCTATTATTTGAGTGCACTACACAGTACATCTTGTTATTGCAAAAACTAGGAATGAAACTGTGTTATCAGTTTATAATAAAAAAGGCATATCTTAAATACTGAAATACTGTTTTCAACCATTTCAATCTATGCAAAATGAAACTGCATATATACTGTAGGCAAATTACTTTTTAAATGAATAAGTTGGAAGTTTAAAACTTCTTCTAAACTGCTTCTAATGAAAATTCCCAATTGTGTTCAAAAGTGCAATGCAGTCACAGTCACAATTACATTTTTTGGGGGGAGTACCCCAACACTCACTACTTGCTAACATTTTCAAAAATGCAACCTTTAGTCTTCCACAGAACGGCAAACACACTGAACATTCACATACACACAGCGCTGGCTGCAATTAACCCTGAGCTTACAAAAACAAAACCACACGACAGCATGTTTGTACGGAGGGAACACACACATGCACTTTGTGGTGGCAAAGTCTTCACGGACCAATACGGCCCAATTAGGCAGAGCCTTGCATACACACACACACGTACACACAGAACCAGTAACTCCCAGTCTCACTGGGACAGCCGTTGTAGGGCTGCTAGTTTAGGACTAATTAAAACCAGTGTGTGTGTGTGTGTGTGTGTGTGTGTGTATGTGTGTGTGTGTGTGTGTGTGTGTGTGTGTGTGTGTGTGTGTGTGTGTGTTGACTAGATGTATGTGAAATGTGTGAATTGCCTTCTCTTTACTCTGCCCCCTCTCTGTACCATTTAAACTGACTGGAGGGGGCGGGGCTGTTTAACAGGTACTTCATTAACGCTGCAACCCTGCCAAATCACCACGGCAACAGTCGAACCCTGTTAATTGAGGCCAAGCTTTGTTTCCATTCCTGACGCTCCTCCCCTGCCCCTCCTCCTCCAATCCCTGACCCTGAGGCTCGTCTCCAGTGGTGACAGAACACGCCTCTTCCTGATTTCCCATTAGATGTTAATGGCAGCTGATCCCCCTGCGATCAACACATCATCCAGACACAAAAGTGCACAAAAACACACACACACACAGACACACACACACACACACACACACACACACACACACACACACACACGTTGCCACTCGGCTGCACCCATTTATATCCCCTCAAATTAAGACACTCTAACCTCTAATTGACAATTAATTTCAACATCTTCATATTTTAATAAGACTCCTCGTCAATCTGAATAATGAAATATTCATTAGATACCTAATAACAACCTCACCAACCAATGTGGACACACACACACACAGACAAGTACACACACATCACATCACATTTCTACCCTTTCTGTCACTACACACTGAAAATACTGGCTGCTTTGGCTCTTGTCTCTCTGACCAGCTGAGAAATTGCAGTTGTATTCAACAACAAAACAAAACTGAACTAAGACACAGTTTGAGTGTGTGAAGAGGTGGAATTCATAAATAACACATAACCCTCATTGGTCAATAGAGGGCGCAGATACCAAGTTAGACAGTGACAGAGGAACATGAAATCCCAAGAAGGTTTAGGAATAAAGAAACTGATAAATATATAAAATAAAAAAGCAGAGTTAGCAGTTGAAAAAGGGGTAATATCAAAGATTTGGGGTAAGAGGATAAAGGAAAAGGGTGATGTATTTTGGGATGTGGGGCGCACCAGTCTATACTTACAGGTTGGTTAAAAGGCTTTGGCTCTGAGGGGCGCATGTGCAGGTGGGTCATCATGGCTTGGAGTCGTTCGCTCTCTTTCGCCAGCTGGGAAACACACGATGGCAGTTATCACCATGAAATACACTTCATCTCATTTTATTATGGTTAGATTGATATAATGTAGTATTGACACAGAATTACAATTACAATTACACCCCAGGCAGAGAGACGGATATGAGAGTGAGCTGCCTCAGCACACGGAGCTCTCTCAAACACTCACACTAGCCTGCAGACACACTCGTCCCCGTTTGACATTGTTAACTGCCGTTTAATGGGTGCTGCTACAGCCTGTGGAAATGCTGCATCCTGTGTGTGTTTGTGCATGAGTACAAGCGTATACATGTGTAGCCTCCAGAAACAACAGATCTACACGAAGACCGATAGCACCATTAACATACTCACACACTGCTGAGAAGTGTGGATGTGTGGAAATGATATAAATTTAAACACAGTGTTGGTGCTCCTCTGTGTGTGTGTTTGTGTGTGTGTGTGTGTGTGTGTGTGTGTGTGTGTGTGTGTGTGTGTGTGTGTGTGTGTGTGTGTGTGTGTGTATGCGCGCTGTTAGAGGGTAGAGTGGTGGGCTGCCCCTGGACTGCTGAGGGATGAAGTGGCATGTCAGGGAGAGAGAGACGGCCATCCTGATGTGATGTGACACCAGCTGCCTCTCTGTCACTTTGTGTTCCCTGGTGGTGGCTTCAGGGGCTCAGCTAAACGCTGTTTACCACCACCAAACACAACACTAACCCTAATGCTGGACAGCCCACACACACATACATGGTGCATGTGAACAGGGTATTCAGGACTGTTTTGGAAACTATGACAAGATGTGCATGAAGAGACAGGCTTTGTGCTTTCACTGTGTTAAAAAAAGTTTTTCTCATGTACTGCTTGAGTACTTCACTTCCTACTGAGTGTTGGTGGTTTGCCTTTGCTGGAGCAATCAGATGTTTCAAGAGTGTGAAGCACTTTGAGAAGAAGAGAGGCCACGCAGCCTGGTCCTTTGCTTTCTAGCTCGCGTCTCTCTCTTTTCTCTTCTCTCTCTCCCTCCTCCCCTCTCAGCCTCGCTCCCTCTTGCTTGTGACCAGAGCAGCTTTATAATTGGAGCAGCGATGGCAGCTTCCCTGCCGACTGCTCCTTTTAAATTACAAGCTCCACTGCTCTCCATAAACTCTGCCCTGCCTCAGACAAGTTACTGCCATTGACTGGCTGAAACAGTCTTCATGCCTTTGTTTGTGCGCAGATGAAAATTAAGTGTGTGTGTGTGTGTGTGTGTGTGTGTGTGTGGTGGTGGTGGTGGTGGGGGGCGTGACTCACCTGTATCTCCAGTTGCTGAACCACTTGCATCTGAACTCGGCACTGAGCAGTGCTGCGGTCATCTAGGGCGTGTTCATTGTTCAAGTGCCTAGAGGAAAGGGGAAATGGAAGAGAGTCAGCATTCAATAATTTTTCAGACATAAGATGATAGATAAATAAGACAAGTAAAAAGCAGATCAAAGCACTGTTAGAGTTTTCAGAGTCACACTGGAGTCTGTAGAATCAATTCACAGGTCTTGAATGATGAAGTAACAAACTCAGCTCTTTCACTTTTATTTAGCTATGAGTTTATTGAATTACGAACTGTTTCAGCACTATAAAAATAAATCATAATCTTGGAAGTTTATTTTGTCTAGTGAAGGACACAGCAGCTGTGTTTTGTGTGTGTATACTTCATTGGTGCTCAGTGAGCCATGATCCAAGACAACCACCTGGATATGAGCTCATGTGTTATCGCACAAAACCTTATCTTAAGACATTCTGTTAGCTAAACTCCACTTATTAACACTGGTGCGTGCGTGCGTCTGTGTGTGTGCGTGCACGTATACACAGACGTGTGTATGGTGGCGCTGTTTGTTTCCACGAATGTGGGAGGACCCGGGACCTTCTGATCTTTCCCAGTGCACCCCTCCCTGTCTCCCTTCCTCCATCCCTTTCTCTCCACTCTGTCATCGCCAAGGTTATTCACAGGTTGCTCAGTGTGTGTATGTGTGTTTATGAGTGTGTGTGCTAATGCATATCACAAGTGTGTGTGTGTAACTGCGTGTGCCAGTATTACAGAGTGAGTTTTAGGATATCCTGTGGTATAATCTGTGTAACTTTTATAAAGCTGTTTTATGACTTGTTTATTGTGAAAATGTATGCAACACAAGAAAATGTGTGTGTGCATGTACTGTATGACTGTGTGTGTGTGTCTTTAAGAAAGTAGAAAGTTAGGCAATATCAGGCGAAGACTAGAAATGAAACAAAAACAATGATGTCATGGCATGGCTAATCCAGGCAGATAGACGGCTCAACACAAGTGCACCATAATAATAACAAAAACATGATCTCACCCCCCCCCCCTCTCTCTTTCTATTTCACTCTCTGCCAAGCTCTCTCTCCCTCTCCCTCACTTGTACTTCTGTCCACTCACCCCTTCCCACTTCTCTTCCCCCGCAACTCCCCAAATGCCTATGATTCACACTCATTCCAACCAAATCTGCCCCCAAAACCCTCCCCTCTCTCTATAGCTGGGCCATAAACAGTAGCAGGGTTTTTTTTCGATGTGTCCCGACAATGAGGCTCTGTTTACTCCTCTGAGTGCTGGCAGACAAGGCTTTAACCCACATTACACCCAGCTCCACCGACCACAGCCAGAGTATTATACCAGAGGACAGGGAGGGGGAGGGAGGGGAGGTGGGCAGAGAGAAGAGAAGAAAGCCTGAAATAGTGGAGTGTCTCCCTCCTCTGTTCTTCTGCTCTACCCTTTTCCCTCCTGGGGCGATGACTAAGGCTGGCTGGAAGGGAGCGCACTGTTGGACTGACGGCATTATCTGTCACTGGCTCTTTTTTTTTTCATCTCCCTCCCTCTTACACACACACACACACACACACACACATGCACGCACACGCACACACACACAAACACAAACTCTCTTTCACTCTCTCTCTCCTTCCATCTGCCCTGGGGCTACGTGAAATGAGACACCAAACAACAGCTTTCCTCTCCAAACTTTCCCAGCCTGCCTGCAAGCTTTGATCTAACTGTCCGATGCCATCACAATCACTACGCACACTTCTGTGATTATGTGTGTGTGTATGTGAGTACGTATTTCATCACCTCGGCTTATTAATATCGCCATTGTTCAAATAGCTAAGAGTTCTGCATAGATAATGAGAGTGTGAGTTTGTTTAGGGCGACATTAAAAGCTTGTGAAACCATCGTTAGCAGGCATAGTGCCATGGGAAGTCCATTGAACTGGCTGTGTGACAGAGGAGGAGGTAACAGGATGTCAAGGCTAGACACTATAGTGCATCAGCATCCCCCCAAAACTCCAAACAGGCAAATAACAACAAAGACAGACTTGCAGAGGGAGGAGAGGAAGAAAGTAGGAGGGAGATGGACACAGAATGGGAGAGAGTGAGGAGGAGGATGTTTGACTAATGTTTTACTACTGAGGTGGACTTAAAATATGTGCTTGTGGATGAGCTGATTAAGAATACTTAAGCAAAGCATATACATATAGTTATATTTATCCAAATATTTCAATGTTAAAGTACACATGCTGGTAAAGTAATAGACAGAAGCTAAAGGAACTAAAGGAGAATTTACACACATGGTGAGTGTATATAGTAGTGTACTTATGTGTATGTGTGTGTGTGTGTGTGTGTGTGTGTGTGCATGCATTTGCCTCAGAGCGAATGTGATGTAACAGATGGCAATTGATGTATTAGTGTGGTAATGCACAACACCAGCGATGTACGTGGCTGACACTCCACATTTACCACATACTGTAGTTTCACTTTGCTTTGCTTTATCTTTTGTTCCCACAGGTAATCTCAATCAGAGGTTTATTTTTCATACAAAGCAACTAGAGGCTTGCGATAGAGAGTGCAAAGCCTCTTCACAAATGTGATCAATTTGTGAAGAAATTGAAGGACGTTTTAATGTGGTCTTAAACCAAGTTTGTGGTGCATGCAGGATTTTAGGATTGCAGCCAAGGAGACTGCACATTCAAAAACAATGCTGATGGTACTGTAATGCAAGAATGAGTCTACAAGGAGATCTGAGTGATCCTAATTCATTTATGTGATGTCTTCAAAATAAAGAATTTGGACAAAAGATTATGAAGAGAAATTTGAAAACTTTGTCCTTGTGACTCCTCCAAGGAAACTATAAACACATCCAAGAGCTGTTAAAGGGTGTGTAATTGAAAAATGGCATCGAAGAATGATATTGTTGTCTTTCTCCATCAATAATAAATAAATGCTATGTCATGAGCATTCATGGCATATTTCTAAATAAATATATATTCAACTTTGAAGCAGTGATGACGATCAAGGAATAATAAAGGGTTTTCATTATGTTGAGCATTATCAATGTAAATGTAGTCTGACACTTCACAAAGGTTCTATTATACCCCCAAATTATGCATTGTGTATCACATTTTTGGATAACTTACTTGATGAACTGTCCCATGTCCTCACACAGTGCTTCACAGCCAGGCCACTTACACTCTCCATGCCCATAAAGGGGATGGGAACCAGCATGCTCCTCATGACTGGGACAAGACAGAGACACACAAAAAGAGACATCAGTGAGACAGTAAAACAAGTGTTATATTATTCATAATGTTTTGTTATGTACATAAAATATACAACAAATAAAATCAGATACCTAGAATAAAAAGACAACAGTTAATATGCCGCAAACCTACACACAAACACACACATGTAAAGCTAACTGTAGCAGCAGCAGCATCAATACAGCCATCTGAGTCTGGTTAGCAGTCATTAGTTTGTACAGTTCACAGAGCCAAGTGCAGAGAGAGGAGGATAGAGCACAGTGGGGTCAGTTACAGAAGCCAGGCAAATAGCGGAATTGGTCCAACAACCTCGGAGCCACATTCTTAAGTCCATGACCTGTCTTTTTGTCCTTGGTGGTGTGTGTGTTGTGCCTTCTGTGTGTGTGTGTTAATGTTGCTGTGTGTTCTTATGTTTCAGGAGTTGACACAGAGTCGGCACAGGACCAACCAGCCATGACTGATTGGCGGCGGCTGCCGTCATGTGCTGGTTGTTCTTTTGTGGTGAGAGTATGCTTATGTGCGCTTGCATGTGTGTATTTTTGTGTGTGTATCTGTGCATATTTATGACTGTGTGTGTGTGTGTGATAGAGAAGGACTGGGCCAGGTTTGGTTTGGGCCCGTGGTAAAATAACTGTAACGGTGCATGTGTGTCTGTGTTCGTGTGTGTGTGTGTGTGTGTGTGTGTGTGTGTGAGTGTGTGTGTGTGTGGCAGGTTCAGTAGCAGATGTGGTTCAGACGTGGACCTTCGCCGGCGACTGCTGTCTCCACATACTGTATATTTACATGACTGTGTATGTGTGTATTTATATGTGTGTGTGTGCATGAGGGTGTATGTGTGTGCGTATGTGTGTGTGTGGACTGGAATGGGGATTCTCCCAAATCAACATCAGAAGGTTGTCTAACAAAAACCATTTGTCTCGCAGATGGAAACATGTCTCTCCCCCTTTCCCTTTGCCTCTTCCTGATCATATGCGCAGGCTGAGGTTGGAGCTACATGTGTGCGTGTGTGTCTGCACGTGTGTGTGTGTGTGTGTGTGTGTACTGGTTGTGGCTGAGTCAACTCAGAAGCAGCTCAGACAGAAGACATGACAAACTGCTGGCAACCACATTCTCCTCCACATCAGCCATGCATTAGCTTAGTAGGCTAACACACTAATGCTACCCACTCTCTGATCTACTGAGGCCAACTCTGCACACTTTAGCTGTAGTATGACAGTAGGACTCAATTTGATCACCAAATGGACGTTCTTTTAATTAAAACTTGCCCACCCAGCATGGCCCCCTCCAAGATGAGGTCAGAGGACAGGGTCAGCTCTGGAGCAATGCCCCTGGAGCAAGCAGTGAATCAGTACCACAGGACACTTCAGACCATCCTCCAGAGTGTGTCGCTCCATCTTACACTGAGTTGACTGTGCGTGTGTATGTGTGAGTGTGTATGTGCTACTCACTGGCTGCTAAGGGGTTGGCTGCCTTTGGAGTAAAGGGGGATATGGTCATCGCTGTCTGTCTTGGTGAAGGAGGATATCCACTCAAACAGTCTGGCTCTTAAAAATGGAGACAAGCCCATGAGCAACCGACACAACCATGGGACAACATAATGTTATAACAGTAATAATACTACTAGCACATGCACCCCTGATGTGTCCAAACTGTGCCAGGAAAATTTTCTCTACAGCAAATTCAGATCATGAAATATATGATAGATGGATGTGATGTTCTACCACGTGGCTGGTAGTCACCATCTCATTCAACTTCTCCTCTCCTCTCCTCTCCTCTCCTCTCCTCTCCTCTCCTCTCCTCTCCTCTCCTCTCCTCTCCTCTCTACCATAGTAGCATGTGGTTGACAGCATACTGACAAAAGGTATTGCACCCAAATGAGTTAGGAGACTTTGACACCCTGGTGATGTGTGGTATGCTGCAAGTGCATGTTTTGTAACTTTGCTTGCATGTGTAGGTAAGGAAGAACAACTAAAAACTAAAAAGTTAAAGGCCTGAAAACGACATAGCAAAAGTGTATGAATTAGAGAGACTACGGGTTACACAGAGGACAGACACACCCTCACACTGTGGATATTTTAAGTGGTTCGACATACTGTACATAACTATACCTGTCTCTCTTTGGGGTGTGGCTCTGTCCATTGGGCAGGCTGTGCAGTGGGATGTGAGCGCTGGCAGCTTTGGGGAAGGCTGAGGTAGAATTAGAGCTGTTGGTGCTCAAGTCCAGGCCCTCGGCCTGTTTCAGGGCCTCCTCACTGCTCGGCACCCCCGACACATCCTTCCACAGCTGTTGGAGGTCTGAGGGGCACATTGCTGCAGAGAAGGAACACAGTTAATTCAGCAATGTGTGTCACTTGATTCAGTCGTGGAATTTCACAAGATCAGTGAAAATATGATAGTGGAGTTGTTTCAGTTAAGCAAATAAAAACAAAGTCAAGAAGAAATATAATTATTTTCATGAGAGAATATGAAAAATATTACCTACATAGACACACAGAGACATGCTCATATCATAGAGAGCTGTGACTGATAGCTATACTAATCCCCATAAAACACACATTGCAACTATTAGGACGTCTCTGAGAGGTTAAGAGAGGAAAATCGGACCAACTAAAACAGACAATAGGTTAATTTTTGCATGTCTCTGTTATTTTTCCACATCTCCACTTATCCTCAACTATTTTCAAATTCTGCTGGCAACCTCTACTGTCCACCAGCACCACTGCTCCTGTCACTACCAGTATTTGTCTGAATAGGGTGGGTGCACACTTTGAGCTCTCTCTAGTCGCAGTTTTGTTATTTCTGCTCCAATTTCACAGTGTGAGAGACGCCTAAAATGCCACAGCCAACTCCAATGGATCTTACCGTGCACGCATGCACACAGCCACACACGCATCTGCACACACACACGCATTCAGAGACCTCGCAGCAATCCAAATATTATGTCTGCTTTGTCTGCATTCTTCTGTGGTCCCGCCAAAACAAAAGTTCTCACTATGGAGGAATGAGGTGGTGTGTGTGCATGGACGTCTGTGTGTGTGTGTGTGTGTGTGTGTGTGTGTGAGTGTATTGCCCGAGAAACCCGACTAATCTGTGGACACGCCCAGAGAGTGAAAGTGTAAAGTAGTTATTGGATTGTTAAAGTGTTTCCGTCTTTGACTTATTAGACTGGTCAAACCTCATCCATCCATTCAATTAAGAGATTTGAGAAAAAAAAATCTTTTTAGAGAAAAGTAGAGATTCTGGATTCTGGAGAAAATCAGCAGTTTACAAAGTAAGCAAACTTTAGCTGTAAGCAGCTGGGAGCAGAACAAATATGCAAACAAACATCTTGATTTTTTGTGTACTTGTACAGAGTATTTGAGAAGGTGAGCTTGCCTACCATTACTGGCTCACACATTTCAAACGTACGCACCCTATCTGCAGCTCTGGTCATATTTATTTTACATTGATGTCTATAGACAAATGAAACATACTAGAAAGTAGCCTGAAGTTAGTTATAAGAATGAGTCTAACAGGATAAAGTCAAATCCAATGATTTTTTTCATAGAAGAGTGAAAGAAGCTGCTAAAAATGAGGGCATACAAGTTTGAAGAGAAACCTTAAATCTACTGTATTTATACAATCCATTGTGCAAGATTAGAACAATTAATACATTCCCATTAGTGTACTTAGACATTAAAATGTACTATAATAGTAGGTTTTGTAATTAGTGTGGCGCTATGAGATGTCTAAGAAGCGCTTTCATCTCACTGCTCTGAGAGAAACAAAAACTACAGCAGGAACCCTCATTTCTCCCCCCCAACCACCCACCTACCCCTCCACCACCTACCCACCGGACACAACAGCCCTTTGAGGCGGGGCAATAGTGTGTGTATTTGTGTGTGTAGGTGTGAGTGTTTCAGTATGTGCATTTGTGTTAGTGTTTGTGTGTGTGTGTTTGTGTGGCATGGCTGGCCAGAGGAATGCTCCGGCTCACGCCTGGCTGAGCCGTCACAATGGACCAGCTCTTTCACACTGCAGGGAAATTCCACTCTGATACAGAGGGAGAGAAAAAGAGAAGGAGATGCCGAAGCCAAATGTTTGCAACTGTCTGAAAAATTACACTCTTCTATCCAAAACTGTAGCCTCTGTCTTTTCATTTGTATTCCATTTGTAGCCACTCCTTTTTTAAACTTTTTCTCTCTCTCTGTAAACTGATAAGTCCACTTGCCCTCCAGTGGACCCCCCTCACTCACACACACACACACACACACACACACACACACACACACACACACACACACACACACACACACACACACACTAAAGTTGCTGAGTGATATTTGAATGTTGCATGAAGCTTATTTGAAATTAACTTTTGGGAAATGTAACTGTTTTTATTACTGTGTTCTTTAGATTGGTATTAAAAAGTGAGTAGGAGTGTGTGTGTGTGAGCTTGTGTGTGACTGTCTGTGACTGTGTAGGAGACAAAGAAAGAGAGAGATCAGACAGAGGGAGGGAAAATGGTCTGTTTGGTCAAGTCAGTCAGTGCTTTAGCAATGTTACGGCCACTTAAGAGCCCTTAAAGCATTCTCTGTGTGTGATATAGAGTGTATGTGTCCACAGTGCACAAACAAAAGTGGACAGAGACACACATGTTTAATGAGGGCGGACCAGTCAACAGTCAACATTTATTGCACTAAAACCCTGCTGACAAAATGAAGGGGCTGTGGGAGAAGTTACACATAGGAACCCAAAAAAATCCAGTGGGCACACAGCAATAGCAAAACGATGATGTTCTTGTGTCTGGCTAATCTCAAGTACACACACACATGCATACATACCCTTGTGAAGGCACATGCACACACCTCCAAGCAGGGGGCTTAGTGGCATATTTTACCTATTATCCAAATGAGTACCTTCCACAAACCCACCAATCAGGTTTCCTTTTATGTTTTATAGGCTGATTAACTTAACAGGCTTCACATGCGGCACTGGGTACATGCCTGTGTGTGTGCACATGCAGTTATGACCATGTGCGCATCTGTGTGGCTGGGTTCTATATGCTGTGTGAATATGAAGGTCTGTGTATGTGCGTGTGTGTGTGTGTGTGTGTGTGTGTGTGTGTGTGTGTGTACGTGCGTACCTTGCTGCAGAGACTGCATGGCGGCGGTGGGCTGCAGTGGGACCAGGCCTTGTCTCTGGAGGTTGAGGATGTGCTGCTGCTGAAGTTGCTGCATCTGGATCAGCTGCTGCTGGAAGGCCAACTGCTTACTGCCTAGCTGCTATATGCAAAGAAACAGAGAGGCAATTGGTGGAAAAAGTTAGTAAGTTGGGTGTTAATTCTTTGCTGCAGTGATAACCAACTGCCTCTCAGGGACACGGCCCATCTGATTTTGTCTTATCTTATCTTGGCTCAGTTTCAAGAATACAATTGAAAGTGACTTCTATTCCTTCTGTAAGTAATTCATTACCACCAACATCTGATTCTTGTTTGGACTGTGAGAGCTTTGTATTGCCAATGTTTGAATAAAAGTTTGAATAAAATATATAAACTATATTTATTCATATTTTTCTTTTTTCAATGGACATTTTGAGCTAAAGTTCAGATTTTCCATAGGAAATTTCCTCTAATTAATTGTTTTAATTAATTAATTAATTTTTCATTGGAAAAAAACTTTTCGTGGTTCTTATTATGATGTCAATTGGCATACTCAGACCATTACTTTATTCAGTCTGAACAAATCCAAGAATACAGTCAACTAACACCACATAAAATAAATTAACGGATGACGTAAAGGTTAATTGTCTGCTGCTGAAAAACAAAGTAAGAGCTATGAGGCCAGAATGGAGAAAATTAGTCTCATACTAAAAGGAAGAAGCACCTGATGCCAAGCTGTTAGGACCCTGAGGAAGAACAGAAGAAGGGAGAGTGGGAAAGACTACATGGTGCATGGCGATAATGTTGGTGTGTGTTATGGTGATAAATGTCTCCTTTCCTGCTCTCCTAGTCTGAGGTAGACCTGGCCTGTGCTGCGTTGTTTGATGCCCCCCCCCCTCTCCCGCCTCTACCTACCCCCGAGAGAGTTGGACTTTATCTCTCACAGATAACTCGTGGAGTGGAAAAATAAATAAATACAACTTCAGGAACTGCTCATTGTGTGTGCATGTGTGTGTGAGAGAGAGTGGCAGTCTGGAACTCTTTGAACAGAGAGGAACTCACAGGAAGGGCAGATAGGTCACTTCCTTTCAGACTGGTGCCTGGGGAGAAGGAGTGTGGTGGCAGTGTGGGGGAGGTGTAGAGGAGTAAGCACAACTATTCTTCACAAAAGAGATCCAGAGATGGATGAAAAAGGGAAAATGCTTTAAAAAAATTCATGCAATGCATCAACAAAATTCTGTTTTCATGATAATTGAAAACTTTTTTAATAATTGTCCTTCACTATTTATTGGAAATCTGACTTAAAATGGCTAAAACAGTTTTTTAGTCTACTCTATGTTGGTTAAGTAGACTTGTACTGTACTGTAATGTAAAAGTTTAATAGAGAAACAACCATCCTTTAAGCTTTCTGATAAGCAGAGGGTGCTGTGTTATGATCACAGACAATATTTGTGTCATGCATACATAGACCAGTTCTTTGAACAGAGTCACTTTGCCAAATTGTCATTTGTTGCAGTAAATGGTTTATCATAATCAGAGTGTACCGTCTGAAATGTCTCCCTCTGCTTCTCTCCGTCTAGCCCTCAAGCCCCTCCTTTTGGCTATGTGTCCATCCATTTCTTTTCTTCCTCTTCCCCCTCTGTCTCTCATTCCCTCCTGAATGTGTCTACGGTTCTTTAAAACACATTGTGTGGGTGTACGTGTATGTGTGTTCGTCTCTGTGTTCTGTTTACATTAGCTGTGGCTGAGTGGCCAAAGCTAGCGCAGTAACAGGCTGTCAATGTGATTTATGAGCACATCACACACTGTCTGAGCCTGCCAGTCACACAGAAGCACACACGCACACTCATACACACACGCACACACAAACACACGCATACTGTAGATGGCCACTCATGGACAGACACACATACGCACCGCTCTTGTGATGGTCAGAGTCACTTCATTAAGCTGACTCCTGACCAGTCCCAAATGCACTGGCGACACACACAAAAACACTGACTCTACACACACATACATACTCTCTCTTTCACTTCCACGCTTAAGATAGTGAGGAGGAATTGTAGAAAAGAAGGAAAAGGGCAAAAAGTCACAGTCACTCGAGCACAAACGCTCCAAAAGGCAAAGCAGCAATTTCCAGTTTTAACAGCTGCTTCTCTGTCTTCATGTTTTCTGAGTGGCTTCTTCTACACTTCGTTAAAATCTTCCTCATATGTATGCTACCTGATCTGCTTCTCACTACTCTGAACAGTATTAACTTATGAGTTCAGATCTTATTGGAGGCTTACAAACAGTAAGTGAAAAAGACACTCTGTCTGTCTCAGTATCTGACAGCATCTGCTTGACCAGGAGAGATAAGAAAAATGACTCGAAAGGTGTTTTGGTTGTGACTGTGACTGATGGCTCGCAGCAACTGTAAAAAATTTACGGCTGGAAATGGCCTTAGTCATATCAGTTCTATGTAGCTCTGTAGGGAGCCATATTCCCCCAAGTGTATGTGTTTGTGCATTGAACCATCGCATATCAACCCTCTCCCTCTCTGCATATATGTGTAACTGTGTGACCAGTGTTTGCACTTGTCTAGTTGTTACAGGACAACAAACCTAAAAACTGGGACGATGGCAGAGAGAGGGAAGAAAGGGAGAGCCATTCAGACACCCTCTCAACATGCGAGACGACCACAACTGGTTTGCTTTGGTCACGGTCGACTTGGTTGACCGCTGTCGGCGAGGAGTTTGTTGGGGGGTGGTTCTGCCCAGTGGGAAAAGGGGGAAGAGGAGGAGAAATCTAGGATGTGTCTCCTCATGCGTTTATCAGAAAGTCTCATGAGGCCCTTCTCCTCAAGTTTGTCTCCTGCATGGCCCTCTGTGTGTCTGATTTTTGGTGAATGAGCAGTCATTTGGTGAATGAGCATTCATGCAAAAATGTCTCTTTGATAGAACGCACAGAGAAACACTCATACACACACACACACCCTCTCACACACAGGTTGTGACAGTAATCTTGTCTGATCGATTGAGATCCTCTTTGTTGTGCCACGATGTGATCCTAGTTGATCCTCTGTTATCCTACTGTACCACAGCTGTGGTTAAAACTTGGTACAGTGCGTGTGTGTTCATATTTGTGTGTGTGAGACAGAAAGCAAGAGCAAGGGAGGCTCCTACTGCTGGCGGGGTTAATTGACAATTAATAGAGTGGCGGACCCCTCCTACAGAGAGATTTCACCTCAGGCTTACAGCTGAAGGCATGCAAATGAATGCTTTGGCAGCGTAGCGAATGGCTTAGCACAGCACTCCCTCACTGCCTCGACATGGCACACTGGCAGAATAAACGACGAGTCAATATTCACTAATCCTTGTTTTGAGAAAAGCTGGTACACACAACAGTAAACTACAGAGAAAAGGAGGATGAGAGCAGAGAAAGTGGAAAAGGAAAAGAGATCTAACAATACTATATGTATCCTACATTCTATACATTAGACCCTTGATGTGATTTTTCCCTTCTGCTGGCTCCCATGTCAACCACTTTTACTGCGTTTAAGGGTACTTGTGTACTTCAGAGTGTGCTTGAGCTGAGTGAGTGTGTACTTGGTTAAGTTCACCTCTTTTGCTGCTTGCTTCCCGGCCTGCTGCTGCTGCTGCTGCTGCTGCTGCTGCTGTTGCTGCTGCTGCTGCTGCTGCTGCTGCTGCTGAGTCAGAAGCTGGAGATGCAACTGCTCCTGCTGCTTCTTGTAGTACTCCTGTAACTGGAGGCACATGCAGAAATGGGAAGGCACGGGGAGGGAGAGGAGGATGGGGTAAGAGGGAGAAATATGAGGCCAGTGAGTCACAACACACTTTGCATCAACCTCTCCTTTGACTGGCCACAGCTTGTCTGTTTGTTTGAGTTACTAATCATTAATTTACTCAGGAAGCTCCATTAAGATTATAATCTTGCTACGAGGAGAGAAAGGCGAACAGGAAAACTCACACAGACGGCAGTGTGTGTGTGTCTGTGTCTGTGTGTGCATGTATGTGAGGGGGGTTATCCTCTTGAGAACGGCTTGTACATGTGTCCGTCTGCAGTTTGTCTTTGTTTCATGGTGCATCAAATGTTCAAAGAGGCTTTACAGCAAAGAATGACTTCACAGCACAGCAGTTGTTTCGGCCTCTCATCCATCTGACCCTACAGTGAGCCAACTACACACCACTGCCCATCCTTACCATACACACCCTGTGTAATGTAATGCTCCCACTCTCTCTGTGCAATGCTGTTTTACATTTCCAGTTTCAATCTTATCCAAGCCATAGCTTCAATTTTGCATAATTTACTGTGCTTTTGTATTATTATGTTCCTTCTTATCCTTAATTTATTTTAAATGCAAGACTAATTCCTTCTTTGATTCTCTTTCTTTTCCATCTGTCTTCCCTCTCTTTTATCGCTCCTTAGGCGGAGTTAATCTCTCTTTTCCGCGTCACTAGCCCTGATCGCCTCCTCATCACACAGACAAATGCATATGCAAGCACACACACACCCGCACACACACTTGGCTGGAGAGTGGTGAGTTGAGGGAATAATTAAGTGATAATTAAGGTCTTTTTAATGATTTGATTCAGTGGCTTTGTGCATTAAGAGTATGTGTAAGTGAGGCACTCACCTCTCCAGCCTATTACCATGACCTTGACTTTAGTGAACACACCAAGAAAGAAAGGCAGAGCAGCCATAGCATAAGAAAGGTTAGAGGAAACTTAAAGGTTAACACACACACACACACACACACACACACACACACACACACTAACATGCAAATCCACAAATGTGTGCCTGTACAAACACACAAATGGTGTGTAGCAGTGAGCCATAAACCTTACTTACACACTCTTACACAATGCTGTATTGCCATGGGGATATGAAATTTAATGCTCCAGTGAGTGATATGTTGGTTGATTCTTCTGCTGTGTGTGCGTGCATATGTGTGTGTGTGTGTGTGTGTGTGTGTGTGTGTGTGTGTGTGTGTGTGTGTGTGTGTGTGTGTGTGTGTAAAAGTGCCTGATTTGCAGATATACACTAAGAGCAAGTCCATACTGTGGTTAATTAAGTGGGAGAGCAATGTTAAACTCAGTGGTTTTAATAGTGGGAGTGTAATATGTGTGTGTGTGTGTATGTGTGTGTGCGCGCGTGTGTATGTGTATGTGTATGAGCGTGCATTATCAACCCCATCACCCCTCCGTCTCCTCTTTCCTCGTTAGAGAAAAAAAGAGCTGGTGAAGAGGTTCTTAACCGTCTGCATGTCTGTTTCCAGGAAGCCAGCACATTTCACATTTCCATTATGATACATGTTGTCAGATCTTCCCACTGCAATTTATACTTGCCTAAAGCTACCGCTCCTTATTAAATCTACTGTCTGCTCTAGCCTTGCATATGTGTGTATGAATGTGTTTTCTAGACATCCCCTATGTCGAAATTACTTCTCTATCCCCACATTGTTAATAGTCCACTTCACCTCCTTTACAAGGTTGTGCATGTGTGTTTCGTGCATGTAGGTAGGAGGTCGCAGGTTGGTGTGGCTGAGTATTTGACAGATCTGTTGCAGATGAAGTGTGTTTATTGGTTTGTGTCGACATGGCAACCCCTCTATCACCTGCCGGGCATCAGCACACACTCCTGAATCACTATGATTCACTGGCTGATGCTAAAAAGCATATAAATGAGTGTGTGTGTGTTTGTGTGTGTGTGTGTGTGTGTGTGTGTGTGTGTGTTTAGGTGTGTGTGATTAGGTGTGCAGGTGTGTGCCTGCAGGTGGGAGCATGCAACAATGCTAAAGAGGAGGTATTCGAAATGACAATGTGTGTAAGTGGATATGTGGATGTGTGTTTATCTTCAAAGATCACCGAGCATTGAATAAGATACAATCATGCCCAGTGTGTGTCAGCGCCTACTAAAACAGACACATCCAAACATGCCGGCCTGGGACTGAGTCCAACCAGAGTGTGAGTGTTTGTGAATGTGTGTGTGTTTCACCTGCTGTAGCATAAGAGCCTGCTGTTGCTGCAGCAGGGCCTGGAGCTGAGGGGGAGACAGGATCTGTTGCATCTGTTGAGGAGTGATCATCTGTGGACTCATCATAGCCATGGACACTGGCACCTAGAGACAACACAGGAACACATACATTTAAATAAATAATAGCTCACATACTTGCTTGCAAAAGTAGGACAACTCAATCAATGGGTTAAGCTTTGTGTGAGAAGCCAGCACAGCAACTTTTAAGCATGACTGTGCCTGCAACTGAATGCTCTACTCAAAACAAACAAATTCAGTGGAGGTTGTGCAGTATGCTGGTATGGACAGGAAAAGTTAGAGAGGTGTGTTGTCTTTCATTCTCTGTTGTCAGTGCTGAGAAAAGCTGGCAACATCAGGCAAAGATAAATACTCAGATGCACCATGATACACACATATTGTTGACACTTTCCTGGCATTGTAAAAAAAAAAAGGCAATTTCTGTGACAACAGGCAGAGATACAAGGACAGATATGCAATCTCCCTATAAAATATAAAATCTTATCTGCTTCCATAAACACATGATTAGGACAGCCTCCGATTTTCTTTCCACACAGTCAAGCCCAGCTAAGAAGAAAGGAACAACAAAGTGGCTATCTGATGAGATGTCTATCTCATCAGATAGTGCTGCAGGCAGGCAAAGGCAGAGATAGAGAGAGTGAGAGAGAGAGAGAGAGAGAGAGAGAGAGAGAGAGAGAGAGAGAAAAGGGGAGTGAGAGGACTAAGAGAGGAACGTGGTGATTCTTGCAGATGTGTTGTGCAAGCACTCACTGCACATGCATTGTACACAATGATGGGCAGATATGCTAATCTGATTACAAACACTACAAAGCTGAAGACAAACTAACTACAAAAAAAAAACAGAAACTGAGACACAATGTACACACATAAATGCAGACACAATATATGAATAACCACACAGACATGTCTGCTGATAGAGTTCTTTTGTATTTGTTAACTGAATTAAGATTTGAGAAAACAATGAAGGGGATAAAGACAGAACAGTTGAGACAGAGATATTTACAGAGAGATGGGGAGTGAGAGTCCAAGAGCTGATATTTTCTCTCTGTTTAGAGGCTGAGGGATGACTAGCTCTTCCTTCACTGCCTACACGTCAATAAACTATACTGCTTTCTCAATACAAATAATCCTGTCTGTTAAGAAGTGATGGCTGTTTTATATAGAGAAATTCTGAGTTATTGCCTTGGAAATTGGCCATTTATCTATATTCACTCAGTGGTAAAATATCAATCTCTCTCATGGTCAAACTACATGCATCTGTGGCACAAGGCTTGTGTGTGTGGGCGTGCACAAGTGCCAGTGTGTATGTAACTCTTTTCAGAGCAGTCTATCTACTCACCACCTGAGGGGATGGCAGGTAGGGAGAGTGACGGGAGAGGGAATTGTGCGGTAGAGAGCAAGAGAGGGGACGAGCTGTCACTGGTAAATTAAATCTCTAAAGAGCTGATTTGACTTTGTAAACAAGATTGGCCATAAATACTAACACTGTCTTTCCTACCTGGCCTCTCTCTCCACCTCCCTCCCCTCCCTCCCTCCATTAGTCCTTAGGTGTCTTTTTCTCTGTCTGTGTCTGTCAGTGGTCCCAGATTCTGTCTATGTCTTTATCAAACCAGACTTCCCTAACTAAACTCACTCCCAACCACACATAACAGTAAAGGGATGGAAAGAAAGAGGTTGGAGAGGGCAGGGCAGATGTGGGTCTGGGTTAAGAAGAAGAAGAGGAGTGCGTTAGAGGATGAACAACATACACATGAGTGTGTGTTTCATCTGAAGGAGAGGGAGGAGAAGAAGAAGAAAAGACAGAGTCAGAGTGGGGTGAGTTAGGCGAAGGGTGATGTTGTGGCACTTGGTAAAGGAACAGGCAGAGGGGATGGGAGCGAGGTGGGGAGGGTAGCGAGTAAGGTGGGGGTGGTGATGGGTGTGCTTGGCGTCATGCCAGCTTGCCCCCGCCGCCGGGCCTTGTCAGTCTAAGCTGCCAAATGAAAAGCTGTAATTAATTGCTCTTGTGCATCCCATTCTTCCTCCCTGACAACTCATACATTCTATTTTATACACACCACCATTGACATTTTCAAGTCACGGCTATAATAATTATTGGAGTTATAGCACCTTTCTGTGTGTTGGCTGACGCCATAACCAAATGCATGCACGTGTGTGTGTAAGTGCTGATATACTGTACTGTATGTGTGTGTGCATGTGAATATACATGAGTGTGTGTGTGTGTGAACAGGTCTGTATGCATGTGTTTAAGGCTAAATGTGTGTGTGTGGCTGGCTGAATGCTGAGTAGTTACGGTTTGACGCCATTAATTGCCCCTATAATCTAATATCACAAAGCGTGGTGATTATGGGGCATGCGTTGCCACCGCCATACGACACCGCCAGCCTGAGAGCGCCGCCACAAAACAAAAGCCTCGCCATTAGCGATTTGACGGGCCAGGACAAAAGCGCCTCACAATGCGAAATTATATTTTCATTCGGCTTTGTCTCTCCCGGTGAATGATTTCTCCCCTTTCATTGGACTGTGAATAGGGAGAGTCTGAAAAGCCGGGCGATTTGAAGTCAGGCATTTATTAAATGCATTTAATTTTTTCCGCTGTCGTCCCTTTTTTTCATGTTGCATGTTAATTTAAAAGAGAGAGATGCGTGGTAGATTAGTGTGAGAGAGGTGAAGCGGGGGGGAATGAGCGGAGGGGCGAGCAGAGAGAGGGGAGAGGGAAGGATACCATGCACACAGTGGAAGAAAGGAAAGAAGGAGGATAAGAAATGAGGGAAGACGGAAGAAATTCAGGGTTGAAAAAAAGAAATGTGTGAAGAGTCTTACAGAGAGAGAAAGGAACCCTACCCAGCAGGTTCTTGGATAGAAGTGTGGCCTAAAGCTTGAGGCAATGGTTGCGAAAGTGAAGACACACACACGTACACATAAACATGACTGTGGGTGAACAATTACACAAAGTTGAACCACTAATAACTAACATATCACTCCAAATATTAACATGCAAGAATCAGTCATACATGCACACACACACATACACTGCTGTGGGGTCGGTGGCTGACAGAGGTCAACCGCTGCCATGGAGTGAGGGAGCTGGGGGAGGAAGGAATGGAGGGAGGAAAGGAGAAATGAGAGACAGCCCTGTCGTTTACAGAGAGTGGAGGAGTAATTAGAGGGGTTGTTTGAAGAGGGAGTTTAACTGATTAACAAAGGAAGAGAGGGAGCAAGGGAGCGCAAAAAAGATGGGAAGGAAAAGGAAGAGAAAGGCATGGAGTCCCAAAGGAGTGAAGAGAGAGAAAGAGGGGGGATGTAACTTGCATCTCAATGAGGCTCCATCCCTCTCTCCTCTCCTCCCTTGATGACTTTTCATTCTAACGAGGAGGAAAAGCCCCACTTTCCATTTCAGATGAAACCTCAGGAAGCGAGGAAGGAGGGCTATCTGATATTAAACCAGCGTGCAGCCGAGGGAATAAGCCCAGTGCAGCTCAACACCACGTTTATATAAAGACAGGCTGGTTAAATGACTGCATCATCTCTAATTTAGGAATGAACTTTGTATTTCACACCTTCACCTTTCTTGTAATTGAGGTCTCTTACTATAAAAGTACACCACCCCTCAGCCATCACATCAGATTTTTTTTTTTTTGTGTATGCTCGTACATGTCAAATTATCACATTTAAAATAAATAGGTGCTATAAAAAATGTTTGACTCTTTCCTGTTTGGTGGTCATTTTTAATGCAACTTTTTTTTAAATCAGAGAAACACACAAATCTCAACACTCCCTTTAGCTTCACAAGCTGATAAATGCACTGCTGCTGAGTTATTCACCCCATGCTGGCTCCAAAATGTGCGCCTAGTACATGTGTGTGTGTGTGTGTGTGTGTGTGTGTGTGTGTGTGTGTGTGTGTGTGATGGCTGTGAGTGGTGAGAAGAAAGGAGGCTATAATCAGAATCTAAACAGGCTCTCAGTCTAAATGATGCGGACCCTGCCTCTGGGTCTATGGGGACACACAGGAGAGAGGGATAATTGAAAAAATGACAAGGAGAAAGCAGGAGGAAGAGAGAGGCTGACACAGACCTCCTCGCCTCCTCCTCCTGCTCCTGCTCCTCCTCACCCCCCTCTCCTGGTAGGAGCAAACCCCAGTGCTGTTTATCCTTGTCACTGAGTATTACCACCTCATCCTGGACAGGACGCCTGTCTCTCTGTCTCTCTCCTTGTCTCACACACACACGCATACACACACACACACACACACACACACACACACACACACACACACACCTGCATGTGTATACAAATCTCTGAACCTTTCAATCTTTTGTTCATTCCATAATATCTTGCCATAATGGTTCTGTTGGCATCTTCATTAGAAAGTACCAAGAATATTACAAAGACACTGAATGCCCAGGGGTGCCACTACTGCCACAAACCACTAATTTCTTTTCTGACTGGGCAGTTGCAAAAAGTTTGACATGGTTAAAACATGGAAAATGCATGGCCCTCTTTTGCGTCTGTAGCTTCTAGCAGGCAGGGGGGTAAATTGAGAGCCCCCCCTCCATTGAAATACAATCCGCACTATGCTGCTTTTTAGTGCGTAAAGGCTTTAACGGTGTGTGGTGAACTCTCTTGCTCCTCGCTGGTTCAGGATTTGTTTATTCGCCAGCTATCAACACTATCGCTCCTTCACTCATTCAGTCCCTCCAGGTAAACAGCCTGTCTGTGCTCATCATGCCAAGAAATGAAAGGAGGGCATAATGGAGGTGGGGGCAGCGGTGGTGGGGAGAGAGAGCAAGAGGGCAACAGCGAGAGACATGGAATGAAGGAGAAAAGCATTTGAGTGAAAAAGAGAAATTGAAGGAGTGCCTACTGTGCTGAGAGCGTTGTTTGGAGCTCAGGGCCAGGCCTCCACTGGAGGTAAAAGGGCTCCATTGTGTGTGGTGAGTACCCCTCCTCCAGCTAATCTGCCGCGGGGCCAGGGGCCACATTACTCTAGGGGGAACTGATGAGCGAAGCCAGGTGGGGTTGGGGATATTTTGAGCATTGTACTGCTTCAGATGTCAAACTCCCCCTCATTCCCTGAAGTTTTTAGTCAGGGAGGTGACTTTTTGCTGAGCAATGTTTTTGCCTACATCTATTAACAATATATGTTGGAGTGCACCAAAAATAGATGTGTGAGAAGAAGTTAACTGAAACTTTGTGTGTATGTCTGTTGTCTTCACATCAGGTATTTTTGTGCAAGGGTATGTCTTACATGTCGATCTGGCTAACAATAATTCTGTATTTTACACATTAACTGAGGGATTAATGTTTCTTTATGGGTTTTCCCATTTGATAGGCCCAATAAACCATTTAACATTGATTGCATGAACTGAAAAAACGCATAATTGCAAAGCTGTTAGCTTATGAAAAGTTTACATTTTCAAGATCCATGGTTTTCAAAGGACAGTATATTACAGACAATATGGAATTTTTATTGCAGGTGAATTGGATTTATTCTTTTCTTTTTAAGCACTCTCATTTGCATGCAAGAGAAATTCACAAAACAAGTTACTATAATATTATCTGATATAATAACAGTTTTTTTTATTTGCATTTAAGTTTTAGTGTATTTAATCCTATACATATTACTGCTTCTGGTGACTTCATTGCATTGTTTGCCAAGTTGCACAAAGCTGGTAGGTATATGTATGATAAGTGATAAGGTGGTTTTCACATATTCATATCAAATGTGATACATCTGGCTTTATTTAACACACTCAGGTGTAAAAGTTTGTCTTTTGGCAGGTTTCTATGAGCAAACTGAATTGGAGATAAGGACAAGCTGAGCACAAAGGGGCTAAGATGAAGGTTGGAGGACGGTTGACTGGTTGTGTGGAAGCATGCATGCAAGAATGGGTGAATAGATGAAATGATAGAGGAGTGAGGAAAGTAGAACCCACAGAGGACCACAAGCTACTGAGAACAGTGATCCATGCACACGTAAACACACATTCATACACATACAGTATGCATGTGGACACGCATAACACACAGCTCTCACTGACAGGGGCCAGACAAAATGAAAAAAAAGAAAGAAACTTCAGAGAGGACAGTGAAAGACCAGCAAGTTCAAGTGGAAAAAATCCTCCCCCTCTCCCCCTTCTCCTCCCTTCTTCTCCCCCTGTCCACCGCCTCCCTCTATCTAACGCCTGAGTGCTTCAGAATAAAAATGACAACACATTTTCAGAAACACACACGCAAACACACACACACTCAAGGCACTTCATTGGGAAGTGTGAGAGTCTGTTATCGACCATATTTCATTACTGATTTCACTCATGTTTCAAATCACAAAATAAGAGTTTCACACTTCAGTGGCTAGACCCAAACCCTCCTCTCCATCTTTCCCTCCGTTTGTCCACTCTTCTGCCCAGAGCCAAACCCATTCCACTGGCTGCTCAACCTCTTCCCATACACCCTTCACAAACTGTCAGGACCCCATGCACCCCCTCAACGCACACACACACACACACACACACACACACACACACACACACACACACACACACACACACACACACACACACACACACAGTCCCAATTCCCTCCACATCAAATAAGAGAAACTGCCAACTAAGCACTTTCATTGAGTGGACAAAAGGAGTGCTTTGGGAAAAACACTTTGAAAGGAAATAAAAGAGAACGAGTGAAGGAACCGCTTCAGTACCGCAGACTCTGGGGGGCTAAACACTCATCTTTCCACATACTTTTGTTGATTAGTTAAAAGACTTTGAACCCTGCCTCAGAATCTCTATGTTTGGGAGTTTTTCACAAACCTATAGCGGTTCAAATGAGGTAACTGGGAAAGCCAGAAAACAATTTTGCAACATATAGTAGACTGCTGAGATAGGATTGTAATTGTATTGATTAAAAGTGGTTTCCCTGCAATAGAATCTCTGCTGAAAGACTGACATGACTCAGTTTCCTCCTGTCTTTTCTGCGTGGCTCCCTCTCTAGCCTCCAACCCACTATGCTGGTGCCAGCCCTCTCCAGAGAGCAGAGAGCCAAGCTAATTAACATATCTCTAATGAGTCTTTTCATTTTTTTCCTAATTAAATGAGCTCCTCAATAATACATGAAAACAGGACACCACACTATTCAATTACATACGTATGGGCCACAGCCAAGCACGTGTGTTAATCTGTATGTATGCATGCCAAGTGGCAGTGTGTTAAGTGTGCCAAGCGTGTGTCTGCCAAGTGGGTGTATATGTGTCTGCTTGTGCCCACCCAGTGTATGAGCGCGTGCCAAGTGTGTCCATTGTAGAGAACGTGTGGCAGGTCATGGACCTGGCATGCTACGTATCATGCTGGGTAATCCGCCAATTGCCACTCTGTCTGCCAAATGTGTGCCCACCCATTCACTTGGTCGCACTCGTGCCACCACCAATTAAGGTAACTGTGGCACTTATGTCCAATAGCTAAGACAAACACACATCTACAGAGTGAGATTATAGAGGGTATCTTTAAAGTGTAATCTCTTACATAAGAAGGGCCTTTTAAAACTATATTTATTCAAGAAAGAGTGACTGAGCTTGTTCTTCTCCCACACTGCCTTACTTTATAAAAAAAATCACACCTGAGAGATACTTGGTTTAGCCACGGGTTTCTGCGTATAAGATTTGCTTTACAATATTTTGGATCTCTAACCTCTTTACTACCAATCGCCAATTAATCTGATTTTTAGTATTCCATGTCTTGAGTCAGCTGAGTCAATCAGACGGTTGGATGACAATGCCACAATGTGCAAAAAGACTAGATATGGTTGACCAATACTATAAAAACCTAGTTGATGTTTTAGGCTCATTACTATAGTGCGTGGCAGAACAAGACGAAAAGCATACCAATTTATGTAAGATATTAATTCAATTTTGAGGCATTTAAAGTGTCAATATGTGCAAACATTATTGAGTATTATTGCTATTGGTGTAAAATAATACATTTGTTTCAAATGTCAAATCAAAACGCCTCTATGATCTTGAATCATCAAACTCCCAAATCATCACTTGAAACTATCCTGATTATTGTGCTATTCAGCAACTCTAGCTACAATTTTGTTGCAGACAATCAATTTTTTCTTGCAATTGCCTGTCTAGAGACTTGTGCTATTGTCGGGCTTCTCCTGAATGTGACACATGACAGCGTGACACATATACACACACCGACACACACATGCACACAGAGTGGATTGATACCATCTCACACAGCCAGCCAAACGCACAGACCATCTTTGAGCAACCAATCAAAAAGCAGATATAATCTCAGAGTTTCTTTTGCTCTCAGCTCAGATCCTCCCCTCTATTATAAATAAAGAAAAGAAGAGAAATATGATGGGGAAGGGGTGGGGAGCGGTATGAGGGGGGCTTGTCAGCACAGACCAAGGCTTCTCCAGAGAAGTCAAGACACGAAACGAAGTCTTCCCGCTCTCCCCTGTCTGCCTCTGCCGTTCTCCCTCAGAGAGAAGGGAAAAATCTAATTATCGAGCTCCTAAAGATCTCATTATTGGCTGAGGCTCATTTGCATGTGTGAAAGCAGCCCAGCAGGAACCAACCTGAGGACGGCCATTTTGTGCCTGATGTGAGCCCCTGTGTCACTGTACAGTCGCTTACTGCCACCTTAAGAAATGACCAGATGAAATGTCTGGCCTTGCTCACTCTGACATATGATGGCTTTAATTACATCATTTCAAAATGTTCATAAAGTTAGACATTACAGTAATTAAGAGATTTCTACCGCTTAGTAGCCAGGTTTGTTGTGAGGTCTAGTAAACATCTTCAGTGCTGCTGCTATAAACAGGCACACAAACAACAGTTGACGTACGCTTTGGTGTTAGTGCCGAGTCAGAAACAGAAACAGATGCACAAACACACATATACACAGTAAATCCAAGTGAGTGTGTGGGGCCATGTGAACTGACAACTCAGACAACAGAGATGTAACGTGGATGCCCTGGAGAGGACAGAAAGGCTAGCCAGGCCAGGCACCAACAAACAAGACAAGACAGAGATGGAGGGAGTAGAGGCTGGGTAGAATGGTTGGGAAATCAGTAGAAGGTAATATTCCTTGGAGATGTATGTATGAGGAGGGTCAACTGAACATACATTCAACTCGCGTTTGACTCTGTTCATGCGAGATTGCTGTCACAGGTTGATCCCTTTTAAACATTCATAGAGACTTGACTGCTGTTCCTTACACTTCACTGCTAAAAAAAAGATTTGCATCATATTACAGCATTCAATTTCACTTCCCTCTACATGCTCGCTTCTTCTTACTTCCCTACTTTCAATTTAGTTCTTACTAAGATATGTCAGGAAGGAGTTTCAACATCAATATATAGTTAGTATAGTTTTAAAATTTCCATCAACTAATAAAAACACCTGTTCATCACAGCAGAATGGGGAATTTTGAGTCGAAATATTTAAATTGACCACCAACACAGATTTAAAGCCAGAGACAGAGAAGACACTTCTGCAGGTCAGCGATTGCATGAATTATGAAACACTACTGCACATATAAGAATATCAATCCACTATTTTGTATTAATACAGAAGATAAGTAATACATTTAGATCTTTACATTACTTTACAATATAGATTTATTATGTATTATGGTAAAAAAACAGTATTTGTTCTGATATTGTCTTACCCCTCAGAAGTCATCATGTAATTTCTCCAACTGCCAGTTTCTATCCAAAGTAAATATAGCGATTCTGATTCCAATTCAGGTTTTGATTAAAGTGTAATCCTCAAGATCCACATTTTTTACATTTTATTTCATTTTTGAAATCTTCTGTAATAAGCAGTCATTTATATTGTGGTATTTTTTACACTTCCCAGAGGTCACTTGGCAATTAAACTGTATGGACAACACTGCAAAATCTTTTTCTTTGGAGTTTCTATTGATGCCGTTTGAGTTTAATATGATTTTTTTCCCTCTTTCTCAGACTGTCATGGAGGCCACTGCTGTTCATGCTAAGCACCCAGCTATTCCATTGTTTATTGCAAACAAACCACTCTTGCTGTTATTGGAAACATAAAAGACTGTTTCTGTGTATGCCTGTAGAAACACACACAACACCAAATATTTATGATGACAAATGCAAATACCTACATGAATTTATGTTTTATTATTTACAGTTTAAATATACAATTTAAATATTAGGGTGCATTACAAAATTGCAAATAACTGCCTTTTATTTCAACATCCAGAGCAGTATTTTAACCTTTAAATGTAATTTATTTAACAAACAATATGTTTCTCATTTTTCCCACACACATCTTGGAGTACTTCAAATAAATTTGACCTTCCACTTCCCATTCTCACACACGTCTTTCTCTCTCTTCCAATCCTTTCTCTGTATCCCAGACTGTGATGGGCCAGCTGTCACTTTTTCATGTGGCACATTAATGAGAAGAGCAGTGCAATAGCCAGACTGCTTGCTGCTCTAGTGGACCCATGGCCCCTCTTTATTGATATGAGACACAACTACAAATCACACTTCTGCATGCACTCTGCATATCACATTATAGTAATACACTGCCATATGTGATATTTATCAACACATACTGATAGTAATAATGTATGTGCACTGTGTGTGTGTGTGTGTGTGTGTGTGTGTGTGTGTGTGTGTGTGTGTGTGTGAGAGTGTGTCCCCTCCTCAAGTGTCTTTCACTGGGGATCCTGCACTCCAGCTAACCCCACTCTCTCTGCTTACTGTGGAATCCAACTCTGAAAGCAGCTTGCTACCCAATCACTACAAAGACCTCATTCACACACACATTAACAATCACACACACATGCTTTCGCAGAAAAAGAGAGAGACACACACACACGCACACAGACATGGAGAGAGAAAGGGAGAGAAAACTATGTGCCTATATCACACTGTGTAGTTGACGTGGCAGGTTGGTGAAGGCGAAGCTGAAGCAGCCAGGGGCTTAATAATATACAGATTCTGACAAAGCAACACTTGGGTTGTGCATCTGTTTGTGTGTGTGCGTGTGTGTTTGTGTGTGTGTGCGTGCTCTGACCTGCACAGGGCTCTGTTTGACCTCGTTGCTGCCAGGGGAGTTGAGTCCAGAGGCCTGCTGGAGGAGGAACTGTCTGGCTGCCTGGAGCGCCTACGAGAGAGAAATAGAGATGATCAGATGTTTATTGTGCACACATAGACATGTAAAAAGGACTGGTACGGGCAAATATTTTCAACATCAGAGTCATAAAACCACCTGAGTTAGTGTATTTTCAATTTGACGTCAACGCACACCCATGCAATCAATTTTTTTCTTCCATTTTAGATAAAAGAAATACAAAAATACTCTTTCATACTGGCCACTTTCAGTACCCTCTCCTGTTGCCAAGCTGTCAGGTTTGATTTCCTCAACCTGAGACGTCCACCTGGCGCATGTAAAGCATGCTTGAGTGTGTGTATCATATGTGTGTGTGCGCTCCTACTTGTCTGAATTCAATCTCGACTCATTCAAAACCTTCCTTAACTCCAAAACTCTGACCATCTCCTCCTTCCATTCTTTGTTTCTTTAACCTCTCCGCTGCTCCGCTCTCTCTTCACCACCCCTTTCCTCCTCCCCTCTCTCTCGCTTGCTCTTTCCGAGGAAGGTGCAAAGTGGGTTTTCCACATCCTCTGAGGCAGAAGTGTGTCAGCATATCTTCGTGTGTGTCAGTTGCACTGTGTTTGTATTTGCCAGAGTGATGTAAGGAGTCATTTGCCCTGATGTGCCCTGAAGAGCTGTGACTAACCACCACCCACCTCTTCCCGTTTCTACCCTTTCTGCCTTCCAGTGCTGTCCATTCAAACCAGTAACACTATCTCTGTCCCTCTATCTACTCTCCTTCTTTCTGCCCTTGAATCTTACTATTCATCCTTCCGGCACCGCTATCTACGCCATCCCTCCCATTGGCTCTCCTCATATCTCCTTTTTTTCCCTGCCACTTTCCATTTCTCCCATAATTATATTAAAAATAGTGTAAATATCATTATTTTAGTCATTACACTTCCTTTGCTGTGTTGTTTGTTGCTATGTTAAAACTTGCTATCATCAAGACAAATCAGTCCCTGAGGTATGGGCAGTTTTGTTGGAATGTCTGAACTGCGCCGAAATCAAAACAAGAAAACACCCATCTCAAAACACAAGAGCCGCCTTGCACTTACTGTAAGTGCACACTCTTGCTCACACACACAAGCATAGCCTCATGACAGAGGGTTAGAGAGGGGAGACAGCAGGATGCACATTTGCTTCCTCTGACTCAAAGGGGAAAGGTTCCTCAGTAAATATTGATTTATGAACAACCCTGTGTGTGTGCGTGTGTGCGTGTTTGTGTGTGTCTGTGTGGACACCACAAATTAACGGCCAGAATGAGAAATGTTCTTTACCATGGAGTTCTTACACAATCATGCAGCACCAGATATTTGCATCATTTCACAACTGTACAAAACTGTAACGCTGCGAAAAAATTGTGGCAGACAGCTACAGCATATTGTCACATATTTAACGAATTGTCAAATTAGAAGCTTGGGTACATTAAGTAATGTTTGATTACAAAAACAGAGGGAGAGATTAGAGGGAGACAGAACGAGAGAGAAGTTCTCTGTGCAGTCGGAGTGATGAAAACCAGCTGTATCAAGCACACTTGCTACTTTTGCTGAGACCGCAATTAAAACACACACACACACACGGACGTGGCTGTGGACTTGCCTATATACACACACGTACGTACGCACACACACACACACACACACACACACACACACACACACACACACACACATGAATTTTAACACTTTTAACAAAAATCTTGGGAACCCCCTCCCATTTACTGGTTTGACCTCAGCATTAAAGCAGGCACAGACATACACACACATAGAAACACCAACAAAAAAAAACACAACCGCCCAGTTTGTTGGCATGTGGTGTGAATTACTCCTTGAACACCCTGTCTGCCCAAGAGTGAGTGTGTGGGTTTGTATTTGTGCGTGTGTATGCGTGTGTGTTGGCAGGAGTAAGGGAGGCATGTCTGGCAACAATAAGGGACAATTCCACCCAAA